>NC_052483.1:110857-130198 GCF_009730915.1 Dioscorea cayenensis subsp. rotundata
TCCACTTGGGGTTTTCTCAACAAGACATTTCAGTAAAAATTTTACTCAGAACTCGTAGTAATACCCTCGAATATATTTTCCAAATGTATATCTAAAAGGTTCGTGGTATTACAATAAGTGTCGAAATCATGGATTGAAACTTCCTTAGCACCACTCTATTAAACCGATCAAGTAAATCAAAGAATATATCGATGTTAAGAAAGAAACAAACTAGATGGAGTAGAAATAACCTCAACACCCAAAAAATGATGTAGGGAACCAAGATCTTCAATGGAAAATTGAGTGCCAAGCTTGTGAACAAAGCCATCAAGAAATTGAGAATTGTTACCCTTGAGGACAATATCATCAACATATATAAGAAAATAAAGCTTGATGCCATCTAGCACTACAATAAATAAGGATGCATCAAAGAAATGATTTACTAAAACCAATGGCAAGTAGAAAAATTTTTGGAGTTCAATGTACCACGCCCCGAGGAGCCCCGCTGAGACCATATAAAGCTTTGCGAAGCTTGCATAAACATAGGCACGTGCCAGTTAATCGGTCACGTCGGGTGATACACTTACAAATTGCAGTATTAACCTCATGCATTTAGCTAATAATCATGCAATTTTCCTAGTTTTCATAATGATTTCCCTCTTTTGTACAAACTACTCTCTTTAGTTGTTTTGATCGTAGAAAGTCGGAATTGTCATGCAGTGAGGAAGCGCTGAACTAGTGTGGCAATTGTCGAACACTTGTGTGCAATATCACAATAACTAGCAATCACACAACGAATGGGCAAACTGCAAGGATACCATACAAACCAATCTCACAAGAATAAAGTAAGAGACACTAATTTAACGTGGGTTCGCTAAAAACAAAGCTTTCTACATCCACGGAGAACAATGTTTCACTATATCATGGGGGATAACAAGAGTACAAGAGTATAAAAAAATAGGCATAAAAACCACAAGAGGGATTACCAAGCTCTAAAAAACTAGCCTTACCTCAAAAACAAGGGTCTTACCTTGCTTTTAATGAGATCAAGCAAGAACAAGAGCTCTCCTCTACACCACTCTTTTCACTCTCCAAATACAAGAGAACTCACCATCTCTATCTTTCTCTCTTTTCTCTCATTGCACAACACCCAACAAACATAACTCTATATAAACAATAGAGCAACGTAGACCGTTGGATTAAAAAGAGATCAAGATTTTGGCTTCATCACTAAGGATATCAAGTCAATATTTAACAGAATCGACCGAGAAAAATTGGAGACCGTGAAGATACACAACCTATCTGTGATTTGCGAGAAGTATTTGTGATCTGTAAAGTCATCTGGGGCCCAGCTTCTATCTCTAACTATAAGAAGGGGCCAAGAAAGGGCTTTTAGGGCAAGAAAGCAGGAGGAAAGCGGTCAAGGGTCGAAAAAGAAGAAAGGAAGTTCTAGAGTTTTGAAAGAGGCTGAAGAAGGAGAAAATAGCTAGGAGACTGAAGATCAGATCCTTGTAGTCACTATAGGGAGTCTTCTAAGCTCTGTCGTGTTCTTCCAGCTCTGCCCCCTTATGACCCTCGGTCTCCCCAAGATTTTGGAGGAGTTATTCCTCCATACTTTTCCACTCCCACCATTCCTCGCTAAGTCCAACTACAAGGCCCTCTATGATTACTTTCAGCTCATGGCACGCTCCCGGGTGCTCGACACGGCCGAGAAGCTCGAGCTTTCCAGGAGGAGGCGTGCCACAACCTTCTCTTCACCACGCCTTCAACGCCTACGGCGGCTTCAAGGTGCTCTTCCTGTGGATCCTCAGTGGTCAGGGCCCTGGGCCGATCCGAGTTGCACTCACAACTCGCCAAGGAGATCCGATCCGTCGTCGAGGCGGAGGGAGGGAAGGCGACCGGCGGCCATCAACAAGATGGAACTCACGAAGTCCGTCGGTATGAAGCCCTCGCGCATGGACCCTCCAAATGAAGTTTCAAGACGAGCAAGGCCAAGAATGACATGGTAATTGAAAGCCACGACGCCGGGCGATAAGGGTGAAAGCAAGTGGGAGATGATCTTTGGTTACCGACTCCCTGCGACCGTAGAGATACCGTGGTGTTTGAGAATGGAGACGAGTTCGCTCGGGGACGAGTTTGTGGGTGGGAGCAAGGGACTGAAGCTTCTCAAGCATGTCGTCAGGGTCCAATGGGCACGAGACGGAGAGCCCGACGCGTGAGGACAAGCAATGCGCAGGGAAGGACTTTGTGGTGCTATGCGGGGAGGTCGCTCGTCGCTGAAGTTCTTTTCTCGGATCACGTATACCTTCACCATGCGGAGGTGGGAACCCAACCGCTAGGTGCTCAAGTCATCGTTCATGCTGACCAAGGTCGCCTAGCTCTTTGCATGGCCAAACCTGCTGCATGGAGCGAGCCCCTCTTGATATTATAGTTCCTACTAGTTTAAACTATGTGGTAATTACCGTGTGCGGATAACTTATCCGAATAAGCTACGGCCATGCTAGTAAAGCCATGCTTGTCAAAAATCATGGCTTTATCCCTGTTATTGAGTTATTTTACTTTTAAGTTAAATAAATTAAGGAATGATGCTTGTAATTAATGATACATAATTATATATATATATATATATATTTATTTATTTATTTATTTATTTATTTATTTATTTTTTTGAAAAAGGCTACAAGCACCAGAACCCCAGAGACATGCGTGTGTGGGGAGCAAGGCTCAACACCGACCCACGTGCCGTCACCTTGTGTAAGACATGAGATTCGATCTCGAGTCCTTCCAGAAACGAACGTCCGATACTTAATTAACCCAAAGGCCGTTGGTGTATATATATTTATATATTATATGCACTAGACTTTGCCAAGAGTCCATAAATTATAAAAAGCAAAGTAAATGCAAAAATATTGAATTCTATTACTTTTTTAAAAAATTTTATAAATAATTATAATTTTTTTCATTTAAATATTTTTTAAAAATGAAGTTAAAGCGATAACTATATATTACTAGGGTGAAAATGTATTTTTATTTAACTGTGCATTTTATTTCATCTTTTCCTGTTTTTGTTTTGTTATTTGTGGTTGTTTGTTCCGATTTATTTTCAATTTAATATATGGTTTATCCAATTGTTTATAAAAAAAAAATCAATAAAAAAAATAAAAATATACATTTAATAAAAAAAATCTAGAAATAAGGAACGAAATGATAAGAAGAAAAAAAATAAAGAATTAAAAAAAAAATATTTCTGATTAAAAACAAAAAATGAGTCAAGGCACTGTTTTTCATCGAAACAAAAAAAAATGAATAAAATAAGGAATTAAACATAACGGGGTTCTGAACGATCCAACAAATCGGGAAAAAAGAAAAAAAAAAATTGAGCAACCAAGATGAAACGAAAATGAAAAAGAGAGAAAAAAACCTAAGGAGAAAGCATTACCGTTGGATCGAGTAGAAGAATTCTTTGGAAGGAGAAAATCTATTGTAGGTATACATAGAAAATAAAGGAGACAGTGTCTTTTATGGAAATAGTACAAAGCAGTTATCATGTCAAAATTGCCATCTAATTGTTTTTTATAAAATTGCCATCTATCATGTCAAAATTGCTATCTATTTTCTATTGCCATAATTTATATCAAATTTAATATATATGATTTATTCAATTTTTTTTAAAAAAAAGAAAATATATTTTTTTGGTATATGTCAGTTAGTGTTTTTTCATTTAAATCTCAAATTAAATAATTAGTATGTTTTGTTCTGGTGCATTGTAAAAGATCATATACAAATATGATTTTTTTCCCTTAGATATATCCAACCGTACATTTTTATGGATTATTTACAAAATTTATAATTTTTAAATTAAATAAATATAATTGATGGTATATTGTGTATATGAGATAATAATTTTGACGTAGAAATTGGAGAAACACTAGTCCTATTAACACCGAAGTTCTGGCATAACAGGAGAGACATGTGTCAATCATTGGATAGCCCAATAGTATGACACCAAAGCGTGGAAGGTCATGAGTTCAAATTTCTCCTCACAGTACTGTTCTCTGTACTGTTCATATACTGTTTATCATGAATTCTTATATTATATTATATATCCGGGTTTTAGTTTTTCGGTAATATTTATATTTATAAAAAATGGTGTTTGTTGTCTATTATTTATAAAATATATATATATATATATATATAAGACATGTGCATGTTTTTGTTTTTGATTAAACTGAGGAGTGCTTGGATGGAAGGAATGGGTACTTTTGGAAATGGAAATTATTTTCAATAATAATATATACTAACATTTGCTGGATGTACAACACTGAGAATGGTAGAGAATGAGAATGGACTGTATAATAGATAAATAGCCGTTCAAGATTTTGGTGAGGGTTGGTGGGGTGGGGGTTTGATTTAATTAAATAAAAAACATTAATTTAAGTAATTAATTATAATAATTAAATAGATAATAATTAACATGAATTAGTTGATATATATAATTACAATAATTAAAGTGTAATAACACTTTCTTTGATCGAGATTTAATTATATAAAAAATCATTTTATTTAATAGTTAATTAAAATAATTTAAAATAATAATAACAAAAAATGAGATATTTAATTATAATATTTTTCCAATAATAATATTTAAGTAAAAAAAATATTTATCATTAAATATAATTCACTACCAATAGTATTCATATGTTTTAAGGATTTAAAGATAATTTTAACACACTCTCTCACTCTATATTTTTTTTTTATTGTCAATGAAATATCCTTCTAATTAAACTTAATTTTTCATTATATTTCTATTCCTGTAATGATAAATTGGCGACAAATGACCTTTTTTTATTTTTTCAGATTGTGTCCGAGAGGTTTCGAACTCGAGACCTCCCAAACATTGTAAGCGTAGAAACCACTAAGCTATGCTTTGGTTCCTTCCTGTAATCTTATTCTTATTCCCATTTCATACATGTTTGGTGGTGACATTTCAAGATGGTTTGTTTAAACTTGCCAACCTTATTGCAACGGTTTGAAATGCCTTTCACCGTACTTTTTTTTTTTTAATCTTATTGTGATGACTAATTGACTAAATCAAGCCAAATGCCATTCCAATTTTCCTAGTTGAATTTTTCTAGTAGTTACATTTATTTTAAATTATATGAATCATTTATTCACATGCAAATGCCGAGAGATACCACCTCCACATCACATAAAAGAGTAACAATTTATTTTCCTCCTAAATAAAAAGGTTGAGGGTTTAACTCTTTTTCACAACAAAGTTTAACCCCCTTGTTTGGTTCAAAAAAGGAGGAGAAGTAAGGAGAAGAGGAGAATGGAGGATTTTAAAAAAAAATTATATTTAGTTCAATGGAAGAGTGCAAGGGGGTAATCTTATTTTTTTTGGTATAATATCCGAATTGGTCCCTCTACTTTTCTCTCTCTTTCTTTTTGGTCATTCTACTCAGAAATGCTCCCAAGTAATCTTTCTACTCTTGAAAATAGTTCTATTTAGTCTCTTATACTCTAAAATAAGCCAATTATTGGTTGTATTTTTTTAGAGTAGAGGGACTAGATGGGAAGATATTAAGGGTAGAAGGACTAAATTGGGTCATTTTCAAAAGTAGAGGGATTAGTAGGACGCATTTTTTAGTAGAGGGGCCAAAATAGAAGAGAGAGAAAAGTAGAGGGACCAATTCGGGTATTATACCATTTTTTTAGGATGAGTGAGAAGAGATGTGACGTGTATTTTATCAATTTACCCTTTTATATAAAATTAATCATAATAATTTTTTATACATATCTAGGATTATTTTGTACAAACTTTGTTAAAATTTATATTGATATTAGTAATAATATTATTTTGTATAATATTATTATTAAACTAATACTATAATTACTTATTTTTTATATTTTTTTATCATTTTTATATTATTATTATTATTTAAAAAATATTATATTATTATTAATCTACAATTGACACATTAAAAAATAATAAAAAATAAATCATATGAAAGATAAAATTAGGTTTTAAAAGGAGATTATGATAATTTTTCAAATTCATGAAGGGTAATTTGGCATTTTCATAGAGGTTTAAAGATTAAAAAAAAATTTTAATAGACTCACCCCTTCAAAAGACCCCGATTTGGAGGGGTAAAACACCACTTTAAACTCCTCCTCCCTCTTACTCCCCGAATCAAATGCACTTCACCCCTCCTAACCCCCTCCTCACCCCTCCAAAAAAACCCCAACCAAACAAAGGGTAAGAGTTGTGGCTTGTCCATAGGTTTTTTATAAAAAAAATGTCCCGAGATGTTGAAAATTAAAACCCACACATATGCACCTTCACAAGCAAATTATGGGTTGTGTTAGATCTGGAAACTTAAATTGGCATTATATGACAAGCAAGGAGTTGACGTGGCACAAGCAATGATGATGTGGCAAAGGCAATGATTTGGCAACAAAGTGACAAGGATGATGAAAACACAAAAGATACCTGGTGATGTGGCAATAAGAAGAAAATAAAGGCATAAAGGCTAGAAGATCATGGGAGGAACTTGTGTTTGGAGAATTTCTCTTAATGAATCATATATATTGAAAGACTATCTTTGGAAAGAGCATTAAGGTGAAAGAATCTTTCTTGAATATTAAATTTATTCTTAGATATGATTTAATCTATATTCGATAAGATCCAAGATGGTAAAATCAATTTTTGGCAAACTTTTTTCTCATGAGAGTTCATTTCTAAAAGAGAGGAATGATCTATTGTTGGCAAGTATGAAGATCATCACTTGGAGACAAGGATTGCATGGAGCTTAGTTGGTGTGAAGCTATTTTAAGACACAAACTATGAAAGGCAAGGACAAGCCATATGATTCTCAAGACCATAATTAGCAATACAATTTGAAAAAAGATCCAAAGTTATTTATGGGCGGAGTTATTTGAAGACACAATCTATTTATGGGCACAAACTATTTATGGTGAGATTTGATTGAAGACCCAAGCTTGGATGAATGAAGATCATGCTTGGAAGATATTGAAGATCTAAACTTGAATGAAAGGAGATTAAATTTAGTAACAATATTTTGAAGACCAATCGTGGATGAATGAAGATCAAGGTTGAAGATTTTGTGAAGACCAAACTTAGACTAAGTTTGGAAAGAATATCTGGGAGATCTTTGAAGACCATCTTTGGTGAGATGGATTAACGCTTTGGTGAGTGCGATGGAACCTGCTGGTATAACGTGAGAAAGGTAGCTAGTTGTTGGTAGCAAGAGCTCTGGAGGAGTGAACTACGTTGACTTAAACTGGAGCAACCGGGAGGGTTGGAGGTGTCGTAAGTCTTGTTGCAACGGGAGCTGGAACTCAGTTAGGATCAGTAAGTAGATCGTGTTGCAAGCTCGGTTGCAACTAGAGTTACAATTTCTACCTTTAGAAGGTGTCTAAGTTAGAAAGCCGTGGAGAGTCTAAAAAATGAAGAGAGTGGGTTGAAGAGATCGAGTTGGCATCGGGAAATCTAGAGAGGGATATATTCTTTGTTGTGAAAGAGAGAGTGAGTACTATAACTCTTCTTTCGTTTCTTCTTTTAGTTGATTATTTTTGTGTGTTTCTTTTCTCTTGCATGATTGATTGTGTGTGAGTTCATTACTTGTGAGGTTGAGAGAAGAATTATCACACAACTACCCCTCCGGAACTAACAAGTTGCTTTGTTAAATAAGCATCTTAAAATTCTATTTTAATTTTTGGTTAATTTACTTTTTATTTTTTTAATGTAAAATATATATTTTTTTAATCCATGGAAAACCAATTCTAGTTCTTTTGTTCTTTGATTGACTTTTGAAAAACTAAGTCGTATTAAATGTCCTTTAAGAGGAGTCTGAGTCTATCGCTATCTAACTTTTGGAGTGCCATGACCTTCTGTTTTTCTTTTATTTAATATAAATTTTTTGGTCATTTTTGTTTATTTATTTTTTAGTAAGATATTTTGGGGGTGATTAGTTCACTATTATTTTATTGGTTAAATATATATGCAAACATGATCTAATTACATTCGACATCCCCAAATATGACTAAAGATTAAAGGTAACAAAACTAATAAAATAAGAATAAAAAGGTGAAGACAACAAAACAAAATACTTCTTTAAATTCAAAGAAAATGACATTTTTAAAATAATAATAAATATCCAAAACAATAATTTATTGATCAATACAGACTAATACAAACTCAACAAGGTTATGACATAAGAAACCACCAATCATAACCAAATCTCAAACACAGAAGTGGATAACAACATTGATAACCCTCAAAAGGCACTTATACATGAAACCCAGTCCACCCAACAAATTCACCCAAATTTACTATTATAATCTTGACTAATAATAATAAAGGATGGCAATCCAACCCATACGCAATGGTTTTGATAGGTAAGGTAAATACTCTCTTGATGGGTTTGGGTTTGGATACGTATAGATAAATACCCTCAAAATTGTATTGATACAGGTATAAGTACTATAATACCCATATCCATTTTACTGCACATTATATATAATATATATATATATATGTATTTAAAAATTTAGAATGACTTGAAATTTATGAGGGATTGAGTAAAAAACAAATCAAAATGAGCCATAAAAATATAAATATATTATTTACAAGTTTTGAACAGCTAACATTACAAATGTATCCTTTAGAAGTACTAAACAATTAAGATTCATCTCTAATATGGGAAAGAAACCCTAGATCTCAAATAATGTTGTCTCCATTATCATAGTCGTCTCCCACATCTCACTCACCTATTTTCTATTCTCTCATCTTCTCACTCATAACCTCTTCTCATCCTTTCTTTCAGTCCTCCGCAAGTTCTATCTCAACTTTCTCTGTTGCTCTCCACCACGAAACTTTATCACCAGTTGAATCCTCGCCAAAGATTGAGCACAACCACTTTTTTTGAGAAACCCTAGTTCAATGTGGGGTAAAACTCTTGAGAGGTAACTAAACTATGCTCATATTTCAATTTGGATACCAAATTTCAATTTGTATCTTTTTGGTCACCCTACTTCAATTTGATTTCAACAGAAGAGTACTCGATGGATTTTGGTGAGAAAGGTCTGATGCAGACACCGAATAAGCCACGTTGAGGCATTTGGGCTTGTCATATGTTGATGTGGACTAGCCACGTCACTCTAAAAGTCATGTCAACATAAAATTTAATGGCACTTGGATGAATGATGTGGCCTTTGGGAGTGACAATGCTAGTCCTAATCAACATATGATGTGTCAAATGCTCTTCAAGTGACTTATCTAGTGTTCACATTTGACATTTCTCACCGAAATCCCTCGAATATTCTCTCGTTGAAATCAAATCGAAGTAGAGTGAAAAAAAAGATACAAATTGAAGTTTGGTATCCAAAGTGAAACATGAGTATAGTTTGGTGACCTCTTAAGATTTTTACCCTTCAATGTGTCTTTATTGTGTCAAGGAGTGTATTTTATTCTTTTTAACTTTCACTAGTCAAAGATGGAAAAACCCACATGGAGAGTAGTTCTTTCAAGTTTCAAAGGAATCCTAAACTAGCCATATGATGAGGTAAAAATAACTTATTATTGGTGTTAATTTGACTTTACCATATATATTTACTTGTGCTTACTGTATCTTTTTTTTTTTTAGACTATGGAAAATGCTAACAGGGACTTGCAACTCAATAAATTAGTTGTGTTGTTGGAGGCTTGTTTTAATATTTGACTATTCTGTGAAAATATTATATTATATTTTTAATTTGGTACCTTATTTTTATTATGTTTGATTGTAATAATTTAGTTGAATGTTTTCGATTATAATTTTTGTACTTTTGTCCAATATAGTTTTAATGAATGTTTATATTTTATAATGAGATTTATATTTTATTAGTTCATAAGGAAAAAATATTTGGAGAAATTTGTGATTACCAGGAGGCATTTTATAGATAGGAGGCATTTCTAGTAAGTGTTTATAGAGCGGGAATATAATATTCCCAAATAGATAACTTGTCAATATTACTAGAAATATGATTACTATTTGAAGAGGCAGTAATTTTACGTTCAAGGAGAATGTGACTTTTGTTCCCTATTATACCCCTTAACTCCATTATAATTCTCAAAATACCAACATTTAAAAAATTTTAAAATAAAAAATTCAAATATTTATTCAGAGATAAACAAAATGAGATTTTTTAAATGTGAAATAATTAAATTGGAGGAAAATATTTATATTTATTTAAAATAATTAAGTTTGATTTAATTATTAATTTAAAAAAATATTTACTTAAATTTAAATATTAATAAAAATAAATTTTTAAAAATTTAATTTTTTTTAATAATAACAATATTTATTATTAAACAACTTCTATAGGTAAATATTATAAACTTTATTTTATTTAACACTTGTTTAAATAAATGTATTTTAGTAAAATGATAATCGGTAACGTAAGATTCTTACCTAATCAATTATGGTAATGTTATATTCCAACTGAATTACTATCTTGTCAACCAAATAAAAATTGGGTATATTCCCATCAACATAACTTAAGAATCATATTTTCGGTAATTCATTCGGAATACCTTAGCTCCTTGCCCATAACTTGCCTTGGTGTGCCAATTACTGGCAGGAGACCTAGGAATCAGTACTAGGAGAAACTCATTGCGGTGATCAGTTCCAAACTCAGCGATTGGCAAACAAACTTTCTTTCTTTAGGTGGCAAACTCATGCTTGTCAACTCTATCTTACCAGTGATTTTGACTTACTGGATGTCCATTTTTAAGTTGCATATTTGAGTGATTAAAGCTATTGAACGGATCTGAAGAGATTTTCTTTGGCGTGGCACGGACCTGGACAATCCTAAATGTCAACTTGTCAATTGGAAGTTTTTATGCCAACCCGAAGAGCAAGGGTGGTGGTGTATCATCAACCTGGAGGATTTTAACACTGCGCTTTTAGGCAAATGGTGGTGGAAATGTGTCCAGAACAAGGACCGGTGTGGTATGATCTTCATTCAGTTTAACTACTTTTGTCACGCACTCTTCTATTCACTCTTTCCTAGACATTCTAAGTAGAGTTCCTTTTTTTTTTTGGTAAGGTATCCAACCCTTGCTCTTGCCTTTTCGGCTCTGCACTCAATTGGTCATTGTTAATGGTACTTCTACTCTGTTCTAGTTTGACTACTAGTATGTTGGGCAATCCCCGAACCATATCCGGCCTTTCATCTTCACCAGTTCTGTGACACCTTTTTATAAGGTTAAGGAGCATTTTAGCTCCTTCCAGACTTCCCTTCCTATTGTGGATATGGTTTTGGAAGATATTTAGACCTAACTCAACTTGCATACCACTTATGTGTCCAATTACAAAACTTGGGAGCTTAACCCCAATGGGCAATTCTCTGTCAAATCGTTCTACAAGTTCCTAAGTGACAGGGGGACGTGGTGCAATATGACCACCCTCATTTTCAAAGGTCCTTGTCCTTGTAAAATCAATGTGTTCCTCTGGCTAGCTTGGGACAACAAAATCCTCGCCATAGATAACTTATTTGCCCGGGGTTGTGACAAACTTGCTATAGCCACCTGCACCTTTTGCCACATGGGTGTCGAATTGGGGGATCACTTTTTCCTCAATTGTCCAGTTGTTGTCTTTGCCTGGACTTATTTTGCCCAAATCTTTGGTTTCCAAAGAACCCTTTCATCTAGTTCTGACTTGTGGGGGCCCTGGGTCAAGGGTTTGAGTGGGGTACTTAGGCCTGCGTGTTTTTTAATCGCAAGGGCAATTATTTGGCTTCTTTGGCTAGGAAGAAATGACTGCATTTTTAATTCGACTTCATTGTCATTATATTCATTACGTCTGAAAATATGCCATATATTTCTTTCTTGGGTGGACGCAGTTCCTAGTCGAGGAGACAAAAGCTTGAGGAGCCTTCGGTTGATGTTAGACGTAGTCATGTTCTTAGGGCCTTCCACGCTTGACAAGCACAACCACGATGATAGCCACATCCTTACCATCGCCTAGTGTGTCCTTCCCTTTTGCCTGCTAGGGCGGGTACCTCATCTTTAGCAGACTTTTTGTCCGCTCTTTTCCCGGCTTGCATTTTTGTGTTTGTTCTATCTTCGAGCCATGGCTTGTGGTGGTTTCTGTTTTGTCTATACTCCACTTTTCGTGGGCGCCTCTAGGTTTTTGTTGTTAGTGGTTGTTTCGTTTTTGTTATGATCCGTGTTTTATCTCTTGTTTTGTTGGTCTAGTTTTCTTGTGTCTTGTTTATCGGGTTTTGTACTCTTTTTATATTATGAATTGTGATTTATCCACTTTATAATAATATATATATATATATATTCAAGATAGTAAGGTAAGATTTAAGTGAAACCAAAATGGTTCCCAAAGGTCATACCAAAATAAATTTCTACCACCATCTAGCAAATAATAATAATAAAAACTTTTAAAAAACAGGCCTTTAATGTCAACACATGTCTCCATTTCTAACTGCAATCCATGGGTTAATGATAGTATATTGATACCCCAAAAGCTCAACTTATTCAATTTGTATGTGATAACCAAAGTAGCCCAAGAAGGTTTTAATTTTGTTGGAGGAAAAAGGACCGTTTTCAAACTTATGGCCAAGAAGTGGTCGGTACAAATATTTGGATTAAAGCCAAGTAATTAGTTTTTTTTTAATATATCTTAATATAATGTTAATAAAAATAAAAAATAAGTTTGTCAGTGATTAATCCATGGGCCTCATGGCCCATCCTAAGCGAATGCAGAGTGTTCAGCCCACGGACCACCACAAGGTAAAACCCTCCCCTGTCTCCTCCGCAGCATATCCTTCGACCATCGGAGGAAGGTGTGAAGGTTTTGAAGGCTGCCCACCCCACTATGTCCATGGCCTTTTCCGCTTCTTCTGACCAATCCCCTGCTCCTCCTGACTCATCTCTCATTGCTCAAGAGAACAAGGATGGACCCGTGACTTCCAAGGAAGCCCCAGCACCGTCGGAAGACAAGAGTCTTCTGGCAGATGAACCCTCGGAGAAAACTCTGGAGCTTGCCGCTGAGTTGTTCGATCAGGGATCCAAGGCCATAGAGGATGGGGATTTTGTTGAAGCGGTCGATTGCCTCAGCCGTGCCCTTGAAATCAGGTTCCCTTTTCTTTTTACTGAATCCTGATATCGTTCGAGAAGCTTCACTATCTATTTTAAGCCCGAGTCGATGTCCCTCAGTGGATTATTTCTGAAGTGCGTTATCCGAGTATATGATGCCAATTTGTTGAAAAGAGAACGAATTTCTTCGATGCTGTTTATGTTATAACCCTGCTGATAACTTTATTGAGTGAATATAATCTTCTTGGTAATCCAATCTTTTTGGCAAATGCTGTTTTATGGCCTTCATGTATTAAATTTGATGGTAATGCAATTGCAAACGCATTATATAGCGTATAGACTGAAGAAATGCAGCATATGTTTTTATTACAGGAACGTTGGAAATTAAGTTATATTCATGCTTTTGGCTTTCCAAATCTTTTCTGGAGCTTATGTGATGGAATTGCAGCCATTTTCTTTCCCCGCCCTGGATATAAGACCCTTACAAAAAACCCAACATCTCAGGGGTGATTGTTTGGGAGCACTACTACTCGTTTGATTAACAGATGGATTATTCTTCACTGGCTCTACAGCACTGAAACCTTTTCTTGTTGTGTGTTGAATCCCTAGAGCTGTGCATTTCTGACAGATTTATTCCATAGGATTGTTCATTTGATTTATTTATTGGTGTTTTTTGTATCATTAACTTTTGTTCTGAACAATTTTTCTTTATGTTTAGAGTTGCACATTATGGAGAGCTTGCTCCAGAATGTGCCAACACCTACTACAAGTATGGATATGCTCTGTTATTTAAGGCGCGGGAGGAAGCTGATCCCACTTGGTGATGTGCCTAAGAACACTGCAAAAGAATGCTGAGAGTACTGAATCCATTATAAGTGCAGAAGAAAGTGCATATCTGAAGGTTTCTACTACTGATAACAAAAAAGATTGTGCCTCCACAAACAATGTTGAGTCAGGAGAAGGGTGATTTTTGTACTTTATAGTTCACAAACTCAAGTACTTTATCCATAAGGTTCTATATGCATTTTTCTAACACAAACAATGACCTAATTCTATTTGAGTGAGTATTTCACCTGGTATCAACAAAGCCCCAAACTTGTAGAATATTTTTGCTACCAAGAAATTTTCTTTTTTTGTAATGTGGTAATTGGATTCTTATAAAAAAATTAGAGCACCTTACATGCCAAGTGGGCCATTTTTGCATGAGTGTTTTGCATTCAAAACTTTCTTCTCCTTTGATCATCCCTAGATTGTGATTAACTAGGCTGGGAAAGTGGAGAAGATTAATGGGTTGCTAGATTTGTATGGTTTGTATTGCCATTTAGAAACAGATGGAAAGATTCTTTTTTGTGTTATTTGAAATATACTGCTTTGGTTGTATGATCCATTCCTAAAAGGGAATCAAAGCAAAAATCATTGCTTGTGGTTGGAATACCGCAGGTTTTTAGTTTTCTTTTTTGCATGAAGGATATTCTAAAGCTCAAGTTAAACTCTTCTCTTTGATTATGAGGGGTCGGTGGTGATTATCATGTGCTTTGGAGTGGATTCTTATCCTTTTTCTTGATGGCTTGGTAACAAAATTCAAATTTTTTTACTACGTATTGTTACAGTTGAGCATGCTCAGGACAGTAAATGGGTCTGCATGTTTCTTTATCCAAGATTCACACCTGAACTGCCAATTTCATTTGCAAAATTTTACTATTAACTAAAATTCATCTCCCCTACTATAGTGAAGAAGTATGTACTCCTAAAAGCTTTTGCATTTGTATGTGTGCAATTTTCAGTGTTTATGGAATTGTCCTTGATTCTAATTAGAGTTAGCAGAGCTAGTTTTTGGGCTGGATTGTCAACTCTATAAAAAGTAAATAGCTGAACAAGAGAGGTGCATAACTATATTATTTTTGTATATGTGCCATGAACTCTTGTTGTTTTTGACTGCCTTTACTGTTTTTCCTTTTTGATAATTTTTTAGTAATCTACTTCACTATTTTATGTACTTTGACAACATTTTCTCCATACTTCTTTAATTGAAGAAAATTCAAATTCCTATTTGGGACAATGTATGACCACTCATGTTCTGCTCTTTGATGAAAGGGTCTGGTGAGAGGGATGAGGAAAATAATGAGCAAAGTGATGGCGAGGAGTGTGTGGACGCAGATGAAGATGAATCGGATCTGGATCTATCATGGAAAATGCTAGATGTCGCCAGGGCAATTGTTGAGAAGCGGCCAGAAGATACAATTGAAAAAGTAAATATTTTGGCTGCTCTTGGTGAGGTGTCCATGGAAAGAGGTTGGTTGGTCATGACACATGCTTAGTTTTTCTGAAAGCGATATCCATCTGTTTGGTGACTTCTTGTTGTTGCTTGCAGAGGGATATTGAGACTTCCTTGAATGATTATTTGAAGGCTCTTTCCATTCTGAGACGATTAGTTGAAGTGGACAACCCGACGTGTTATTGAATTGTATCTAAACTGTCAACACATTCAACCTTAATTTATTTTTCCATCATTTTTAGCAAAATATAATATTGAAAAAAGTGTACTTGGATTCATTGGCTGATATCATGATTTTTATTCTTCTAACATTTCCCTCAACATGAACTACAGAAATTTTAGGATATGCTTGGTCCTGGAAGTGGGTTCAAAGGTTCAGGAGGCTATACCTTATTGCCGGGAAGCTATTAAACTATGCCACTCTCGTTTAGGACGGCTCAAGGAGGAAGGCATGAACACTGACGACTCTCTAGTAAATGTTTTCAATGCCCATCCTGAGAGCTCTAAAAGTGGCGATCAATCACAAGGTGTTTGCCACCATGCAGAAGAGATAAAGGTGCTAAGTGGCATCTTGAGCGAGCTTGAGAAGAAGGTTGGTACTGTTTGAATTAATCTAATTCCAAATGTTTACCGTTTCCCTGCTAATTTGTGATGGCCTCCCCGAAATTGTTGCTAAATCGTCATTTAAATATTTTCATGTTTAATTTGATTTGTATTGTGCTAGTTAATTCTCTTTTATTTTTCAGTTGGTTTTGGCATCACCTGCTTCTTTACATTAAATACCATCTGTTTTGTTTTTGAGGGTTGTGGACAGACCATTTCATTTGTCACCAATTATCAAACCACTCCATTCAGGAGAATAATCTTCCCAGATATCCCATGTGCATTTTTTATTATATCATTATTTGGTTATGGTCCTTCACATTTTCCTTAAATATGTGGTTCTTTCAACTGGAAGAAAAAGTTAAGTGCCTCCTGACAGAAGCAGCAGCTAAATTTATGATTGGTTTTTGCAATATATTTTTGGTTTTTTAAATTTATTATTATTTAGTAGTAGCATTGTAATTCCATTTTTCTCTGGGATGCAGCTGGAGGATCTGCAACAAGCTGTGGTTAACCCAAAGTCCATATTCTCTGAAGTTATGAAGATGGTTGCTTCAAAGTCCACATCTAGCTCGATGGATTTCCCTGACAGAGAATCTGAATCATTATCATTAAACTCTTCACAAAAGGGTGTTGTTAGTGGTGATTTTGATTCCCCTACAATATCTTCAGCTGGTACAAATGGTTCTGTTACACATCTTGGTGTTGTTGGCAGAGGTGTAAAGCGAGCCGTGGTTCACCCGATAGTTGGTGAATCTTCACATAAGAAACCCTCTTTGGACTTGCCTGCAGAGAAGACTGACAGTGGCAACATTTCAGAGTTGGTTGATTCATCTGGCTGCTCAAATCATGAATCATCCATAAATTAGGCTATAATCTGTCATTTTTCTTGTGGTGTCTGTTTGTAGTTAGTTTTCATTAGGATATGCTGGCTGTTGTCTGTGCTTTTTTATGAAAATTCCAAAGCTATATCACAGAGCATAATTCTCATGTTCTTATGTTGCTGTATTCACCAGTTGAATTCTCTAACGGAACTCACTCTAGCAAGGATTTCAATGCTGTGAATCCAGTGATCACAATGTTTGCTGATTTATTCGTTACTTTATTAGAAAGTAGATCTTTCTGTGTCATGATTGTTAAATGCAAATCAAATGTAGCTTATAATTTTAAATTTATATTTATAATGTAGTTAGTTCTTCAAATAATCATGATGCAGATTTTTCTATCCTTGCTGTCATGAATATGTCCTCCCATCTGTCTTCAATTTAATTGCAGAGGCTGCAAACTGGCATATGGAGAATGAGTTGTAATGGTGGTCTAAGTCTGGTTACATAGTAGGTGGTTGGTGTTTGTTATTCCGTTTAGACTGAAGTAATCTAATGAAACAATCATGATTCCGTTAGGTAGTAGTTTTCAGATATTTCAACTGAATTTATCGAATTAATTGATTTTTTAAATTTAATTCTTTTACAAATATGACATATCATATATATATATATATATATATTCATATGCACAATGTACAGTGATACGTTCTATTTGAAATTTAAATTTTATAAAATTATCACCTCTAAAAGAGTGGTATTTAGTTTTTTTCGTCAAACCTAAAGAATCCCAATGAGTTGAGAGTTTGTGACTTGTCCATCTTTAAAAAAAATGTAAGATAATTGAATTAATTTGGGTAAAAAATCTTTTCTCATCTTTTCTCATTTATAGAATCATCAAGTGATAAATCGGTTCGGTTGGACGAGAACAACCCAAGCTTCTATAAATTTTAATGTGTGAAGGGGAAGGGATTCCGTCCGTTCAGAGTTGCGTTTCAAGCGATCTAACGAGACTTTGAAGCATATACGCACATGGTTCCAAGAGATCCGACGAAATACGCGCCAAGCAATATATGCACGGACACTTGTGCGGCAAACATCCTCTCCCAGCTCAATCAGGGCCCACATCAAAGACTGACTAGTGACTAGTTGCCTAGTTGGTTATTCACGAGGACTGACTATTTACAACTTACAATGCATAGAAAGAGGCAACCTGCACGTGGGAACTGGGAACTGGGAACTGGGAACTGGGCGGGGTGTTTCACTCCATTTTGCCCTCCAAGAGGACCCCTTGAGAGTAGGTTTGGGATCCCGCCAAAACCCATCGCTTTTAGTTTGAGATGCTTCAGAATCTTCCCAATTTCCTGCTCCTCCATTCACCGTTTCATGTGTTCAGGTATTCTTCTTCCTTTCTTTTTCTGCGATTATATATATATACATGTACATGCATGTATACACATACGTTTCATATATACCTTTCATGAGTAAATTAAAGCCGGCCCACCAATAAAACCACGCATTACATTACGTTACATGGAGGAGGAGAAGTGAATGTAGCAACAAAGCGCGATATTAGCTAGTATACATAGTCCTGACCCTGAGAGACCGCTGCTCCAAGGACTTTAGTTAGTATCAAATGGTGGCGGTTAGCAGATTGATGAGACCCAGCAGGGGCCTCCAGTCAGATCACATTCCTTGTTCATCTTCTCCTAATTCTTCTTTTTGCGGTCGCCCGCCTCCTACTTTAGTTTGGGGTGCGCCTGGAATCTGTTAGGATCGGGTGAAAAAGAATGTGAATGAACTCTCACAAGTCACTCTAATTTCACACTCGAAATGAGTTCTTAATATAACAATGGAATGGAGGAGAAATGTAAAGAGGAAGGAGATAAATCAGATGCTCTGAATTCCCTTGCTATGATTTCATTAATTCATTCAAGCATTTAAACAAACAGCTAATATGCATGCCAGTAAGGCACCATGGTTCATACAACCAGAACATTTGAATTATAAAAATACAAACAGGAAGTAAAAACAAATACAACGTTAAGATAAAAACAAGGAAATGAGAATCCCAAATCAGTGCTGCATTGACATCTCTTCGGCTGTGGTGGAGAGTGAGCTGGAAGTGGAGGAGAGACTGCGGGAAACCTGGGAGCAGGACTCAGTGGCTCCAGTGAAGTGTCTGATCAAGCATGCTCAACAGAATCAACTGCAAATCCAGACATAGGAAGAGGATGGATGTCCCTCATTTGGGGACTGCCCCCACTATTGGTACCAGCACCACCTCTCCTCACAGTCCATCCAAGTCCATGGAGGGAGTCGGAAACTTGAGCCTCCCTTCTTCTCTGGCATCAGGAACCGAAGCATTAAGTGCATTCGTCAGACTTGTTGGTCTGCTATCACGACTTAAATATTCAACCCGTTTTTGTTCGACTGATTGGAGGTTACGAGCAGAGATGCTCATCGAACGGGTACCTCTTTTGTATTTGCGCTCTGTTTGCATGCATACTTGCTTGGACTTGGATTACATACACATATGATCATCC
>NC_052483.1:131198-197238 GCF_009730915.1 Dioscorea cayenensis subsp. rotundata
GACAAAAAGGATCCAAGATTGGGGAGGGTTGTGTGTTAAGAAGGTTAAATTTGGTATTTAAACTTGGATTGTTTTTGTTCATCCTTTTACCTTTAGCCAGACCAATTATGAGACAAGTTACGGTTCTGAATGGGGATTACACTCTTCCCCACTGTAGAAATTGAGTTCTTGTGCATAAGTCAAATTAAATTATTGATTTTTTGATTACATAAGAGTAGAAGGTGGATCTTCCTAGTGTTTTGCCTGTTGACAATAGAATAGACTCTTGTACCATAAGTGTTTTACTTTACGGTCCAGCAGTAGGAAGGCCTCTTTTTTTTTTTTTTTTTGCAATAGATGCGTATTCAGGTTATCCGCCTTATTACTATGCTCATGTTTATATTGTTCGAAAACATCATACTTGTAATTCATGTGTAATTGTATTAATCATATGCAAAAATCCATAGTTCCCTTACAAGCGTACTGTTACTGCTTGATCCAAAACTTTATCTGCTTTGGTTGTCCAACTGTAGTTTTTCCCCCAAACTTTCCTTTCTGTTTACCTTAACTTCTGTGACCTCTGAGGCCTGGCATGGTGGTTGCCGAAAAAGAACTGGATATTCAAAAGAGATTAGCCCGAAACTTGACATAAAAAGCATCAATCAGGTGCTTCCTATCTATTGTCAGTTACTAGTCTCAAACTGTTTTGGCATTTCATGCTTGGTCAAATTTTATATTAATTAAATAAAAAAAAATTAAAAAAAAAAAACTTACTTTTTGTTATTTCCTTCAGGTTGAGTGTTGATATAGCAACGTTAAATTGGGGTATTGTTTGGTTGGTACTGATATATTGGTCTCGCATGCAGTGCAGATGAAGGATACGATAAGTACAGAATATAAAATACAGACATTTATGGGTTCAATGCAAAATTTTTGGGGGTTGCGGTAATCAGTTTAGAATCTGTACTCTTTGTACTATGTGATATAACCTCTGGATTATTTTAATTTATAAGCACCCCTGATGCTGGAAGGGAGTCATTCATGTTTCATGCTTATTTTACTGTTGCTTCACAAGTGCTGTGATAATAATAATGATTTGTTGTTTGTCCCCTTTCACATAATATATTAAAGCACATGATATATATATATATATATATATATATATATATATATATATATATATATATATATATCTTGAAATTTGATATAAAAATCAAGGTCCCATTATTATTGATTTTGCTGTTGTTTTACTGTGGTGTTGATGCAGTGGAATTATTGTCAGTGGACAGCGGTTAATGTTTTAATGCGCATATATAGGGACAGATGAGAGCTTAACCCCTTGAGAGAGTTAAGAGGAAGCTGTTCATCAAATGCCTTTGCACAAAGGTTTGCTCTAAAAGATCTTGGTTCGTTCTCATATTTCTTGGGGTTGAAAGTTACCCCTCCGTGCAAGGCTTGTTCTTGAGTCAAAGGAAGTACATCACTAATTTGCTTGAGGGGACGCAATGACTACTGCAAAACCTGTTTCAACTCTTAGTGGTTGATTCCATCCTAACGTTGCATTCAGGGTGATTTGATTGATAATCCCAGTATCTTAGTTCTGCCCGTTGAGCCTCTAGTATCTCATGCTAACTTCGACCCGGATGTTGCCTTTTTATGTCAATAAATTGTCACACGCTTATGCATGCTCCACGAAGTGCTCATGCAACATTGAAGAGGCTCTGTGCTATCTTGTTGGTTCATGATAAAGGTATCACGTTATTTTGAAGTCTTCTCTTCATCTTCATGCCTTCTTTTGATGCTGGATTGGGCTGAAACAAGGATGATTTGCCGCTCGACTATGGGTCATGTGATCTTTTTGGTAGTAATCCTATTTGTTGGAGCTCCAAGAAACAATGGTTTTTGACAATCTTACTACGAGCTGAGTATAAAGCTGTCGTCCCTCAGCGTGCCGTTGAGATAGTATGGATAGTCCTTATTGCATGAAATGGGTGTTCCACTCTCACACATTCCAGTTATATATTGTGACAATCTTAGCCACTCCATTTAAGTGCTAATCCTGTCATTAGCATGAAACATTGCATTTGCGTACCATTTTATTCGTGAGCAAGTACACCACTGGCACTTTGCGTGTTACTCATGTTTCACCGGTGACCAACTTGCTGATCCCCTTTCGGCCCTTAGCTCGCTGCAAATTTGATATGTTTTTGTCCAAGATTGGCCTATCTGTTCCACTTTGTTCATCTTGGGGGGCATGTTAAGGATTAAGTTTGTTAAAGTCATCTATATTCATTTTGTTTGTTGTAACTATTAGTTGTTATCCTTGTATATCTCCTAGGTTGTTGAAACCTTAGCATGTTGCTATATATTGTAATCTTTACAACTAATACTGAAATGAATTTTTCACAATTTTACATAAACAAAAGTAGGTTGCGGTGGCTAAGATAGTTTGATGATCTAGACTTTGTTGGGCTGGCCGACGCCGGTGACGATGTCAGTGGATCAAAGTGAGACTGGGGTGGTGTGGGAGATGCAATGGTGGCTGTCCGATGATGAAAGAAAGCTTCATAAAAAGTTTAGGATTATTTATTTATTTGCGGACTCATTATTTTGAACGAATAGTTCGCCTAAATAGCACTTTCTCTTTCAATCCATGGCACACCTTGAGAGGAGACCCTCTATCCCTAAGGACCTATCTCTTCTCTCTTTCCCCTTTCATTTTGATGCTGTCCAAACACAGGTGGACTCTAAACACATGTATTTTTCTTATTTCTTGTATTTTTTTTACATATATTTTGATGTATCTTATGCTTTTATTTTTAATTTTAATTCATTTTAGATAGTTTATCCCTTCTGATATATATATATACATGAAATACTCTCCTTAATTAATTAATATTTATTAATATTATTTTATTTTATCTTATGGAGTTAATATGGTGATTTTATTAGATTAGGTATTTCCTACTCATTTTGAGTTTAAATTATAAATTAAAATTACTCAAATCTCTTTATTATAGTTTTCTTAATCTGTATTATTAAAATTGTTTTAATATATATATATATATATATATATATCATAAAGTTTACACACTCATTACTCTTGTTGTGTGGTATTAAAACTTGAAAGTAGTGCTTTTCGGGTATACGTATAGAGGATGATTCACTCTGTCAGCGTTGACGTGTCATGAGCGTTATTATCAAATAGATTAGTTCAATCCGTGCATTTTGTATTGATACAATGAAACCTTGATAACGTTATCTTGTGTCATGTAGCGGTAAAAAGTGGGATACAGCGATATTTTTGATGCGAGGCAGTACGTCGGTATTTTGTGCTTGGATCAATCGCAGCCATCCATGCAAAAAATGCGTAAAGTCGTCGCGGACGGCTACACGAGCGTCGCGGCGAGACGATCAACTAAATATACGCCTGTATACCGCTAAACTGCACATACTTGACAGTTATTTATATACAGAGGCTGCCTGAGAAACTTCTCTAAAGAACATTAATGTCATTCTGCTACTAATTCAATCATGTTTTGCAATGACCGCAATTGAAGCCATCTTTCTCTGTGCTCTGTGGTTAATGGACAGGGTTGCTGCTGTCATATCTAGTGTCCCTTAGCTTCTGAAAAATGCGCATCATGTGTTCGATAAAAAGTCCCAAAGAGAACATCATTACCGCAAGCTTTAAGATCTCTATGTGCTCTTAGTTTCTGTCAACTAATGTTTTTCTCTGCCAAACGTGGTGTGTTTCCCATTGCCATTGTCTTCTCTCTTTCTCTCTTTTAACATGCTTATAGAATCTGTGTTAGCATTGAGTGAATTCTGGAGCATGATGATGCTGTGTTTTTATAAGGTTCGGTATTCAGTTTCTGGTTGCGCTTTTGATATGTGCCTTCTCGTCACCTGTTCTGTCTGTTATTCTAACTAATACTAACAAAAGAACTGTGTATGCTCCCATTTATGTTGATGAGTTTAGATTTACTTGCTTTGTTTGTGATAAGATGAGTTTGTCTTGTGTGTCATTCACAGATTGCTGCTGCCTTATTCTTTTTGTCTCTGATTCCTTTCTTTTTCTATTTTCATTCTTCTATGGAGTGCTATAATTGGGAAACTTGTTACAACTCTTGCTGCAATTGAAGATAATATATACTCCTGAGTGACAAATTCTAATAAATTGGCTTGTTTTCACATCAATTATGATTGAAAATTGCTTGAGAAAGTGTTTCTGTTTCCTGATTTAAAATGAGGGTGGATAAACCACTGATTTATCTTCCTGATATGTTCTTAAAGATTATATTTATTTATATGGTTTTATAAAATATTTTTATTTGCTTAACTTTTTGATTTATTCAATATAGTTTTTACAAATCTTGTGAGTGGTTATATATATTTATTTATGAAAAAGATAGATAAAAAGCACTTTAATTAACTAGAAAAGAAACTGAAGCAACAAATCTCCACTCAAACTGGGTGAAGTAAGCAGAAAGTGACCAATCACGGGATGTGATTCCACTATTTAAAACCAAAACAACAAAAACTACAACAGAAACAAATATAGTAGATTTTCATTATATAATATATAGCCGAGTTAATAAGTTTTTAAAAGCTCTTTTTCTTACCTATCTTTCAAACATGACACTTGTCACATATTGTAAAAAAAAAATAATTTGTTTTTTAATAAAAGTTTTTAGTTGACTTCTGGTCAGAGAGTTAAATAAATAAATAAATAAATGATTTGTGTAGGTATACAAACCAATATTATTTTTAACAAGGTGTGTAAGTAATTTCTCATTGTACAGGGATATATATAAGAAGAAAAAAACCAGTTGTTGTGTTCTAGATACATTGCGTGGAATTCCACTGATTTTCAAACTTGAACAGATACCTTTTGTCTTTGTTTCTCCGTCTTAGTGTGCAAAATTCAAACTTGAACCAACAACCAAGTGACCCACTTCATAGGACCGTATTCGCAGCTAATCCTTGGTTCATTCTAGTACTGTAACAAATATCTTCCAAAAGCAGTAGGCATATAATTCACTCTGGAAACTCATCCTCTTGGTTCTTCTATGCAGAGTTTGCAGACTAATAGAGTTTTAATGGGTTCAAGGCTGTGAAACTTAACCTTATGATCATATTTAATCATTTTGCTAGCTAGCAATCCACATGAGCTTCAAACTCAGGTCTTAACCCTGTTGTGAAACTAAACTCTTATTTTTGAGTTTTCATGTTGGCTTCCTGCTGAATTTTCAAGCCTGTTATCTCCAATATTCACATGCAGTTATACTAAAAAATTAAACACACTCCACCCTTGGCAGTCAATCTTCTGTGGGGCGCTAGTTCTAGTTTATATCTTTTTATTGACTGCGCTTCTTCAAGATGCTGACCATATCCGTTTGATTGCTTTCAGCCATTAAATATAAAGCTTCAGAGAAGATAACAAACCAATATCAAAGAGTCAAACAAATGCTTGCAAGATGCTTCTGAAGATTTCCTTCTGGGCTCTCCTTATGAAACTTGCACTCTCAGCTACTGATGAGTCTTTACATTCAATGGGTTCAGGGATGTGAACCTTAGCATGGATGGTTTGGCAGGAATCACATCTGATGGTTTGCTGAGACTATCCAATGCTACCATGCATGCCAATGGCCATGCTTTTTTCCCTGTTCCACTGAGATTCAAAAGATCTTGGGCAGAAAATGTATTCTCTTTCTCTACCACATTTGTCTTTGCCATTTTTCCTGAACACCCATTGCTTGGTACCTCTGGGTTTACTTTTGTTCTTTCACCTTCCAAAGACTTCACCCAAGCCTCAGAAAATTATTTTCTTGGCCTCTTCAATAGGACAAACAATGGAAATGCATCCAATCACATCTTGGCTGTTGAGTTTGACACATGGTATAGCCCCTGAAGTAAAAAGACATTGATAACAACCATGTCGGCATTGACATAAATAGTGTTATATCAAACAAGTCGCACCATGCAGGTTTTACATCTGATGATGATGGTAAATTTCAGAACCTAATCCTTTTGAGTAGTGAGCCAATGCAAGTGTGGATAGATTATGATGGTATAGATATGCAGTTCAATGTAACATTAGCTCCCCTATGGACACCTAAGCCCAAGACTGCTCTCCTTTCTTCCACCATTAATCTCTCAAGCATTATTTTGCACCATATGTACGTGGGTTTCTCTGCTTCTGTAGGGACTAGTTATTCATACCATTACATACTTGGTTGGAGCTTTTAAGATGAATGGTATTAATGCTCCTGATCTTGATCTATCGAGCCTCCCTCCACTCCTCCTAAAAATTTAACATCGTTGGAGAAGCATGATAAGATTCTCTCACTATGGCTGCCCTTGGCTATTTCGTTATTTGTTCTGATAAATGCTGTAGGTGTGATAGTTATGGTGTTGAGGAAGAAAAAGTTCTCAGAATTCCATGAAGACTGGGAGCTAGAATTTGAGTCCAACAGATTCTTCTTATGAACAATTATACAAGGCAACCGGAGGTTTCAATGACGAGTATCTTCTTGGTATTGGAGGTTTTGGTAGGGTCTATAGGGGAGTCTTACCAGCTTCTAAAGTGGAAGTTGCAGTTAAAAATCTCCCATGAATCTAAGCAAGGAGTTAGGGGAGTTTGTGGCAGAGATTGTGAGCCTTGGTAAACTCCGACACCGGAATGTGGTCCAGCTCTTGGGGTACAGCAGGCGCAAAGGGGAGCTAATCTAGTCTATGAATACATGCCAAATGGGAGCCTTGATAATTTTCTATTCAACCAAGGCAAACCCACTCTTAATTGGAGTATGAGATTTCAGATAATCAAGGGTGTGTCATCTGGTCTTCAGTATTTACATGAAGGTTGGGACCAGGTTGTGATTCATAGAGACATTAAGGCCAGCAATGTGTTGCTAGACAGTGATATGAATGGGAGGCTAGGTGATTTTGGACTTGCTAGATTATATGAACATGGTGCTGCTCCTCAGACCACCAATGTGGTTGGAACTCTGGGTTTTCTGGCACCTGAGCTTGCTAGAGCTTGCAAGGTTACAACCAGCAGTGATGTCTTTGCCTTTGGAGCTTTCCTACTTGAGGTTGCTTGTGGCAGGAGGGCTGTAGAGCCAAATAAACAAGAGATGGAACAGGTTTTGGTGGACTGGGTGTTTGCGAATTGGAAAAAGGGTATGATACATGAAACAAGGGACCCAAGATTGGGTGAGGACTATGTGTTGCAGGAATTGGAATTGGTTTTGAAACTTGGATTGTTTTGTTCACATCCTTTGCCTTCAGCCAGGCCAAGTATGAGACAAGTTACACAGATCTTAAATGAAGTTGCACCACTTCCCCCACTGCTTCCTTATCAATGTCATTTTAGTGGTATTGATTCACAGTTGTATAAACCTGAATGATCAGAGATTGTGGTTTTGTGGCGATTGCCAGAACTGCATTCTTTTCTGAAAGTATTTTATGCATCCTTTTTTCAATTACTCTGTTTTCATGACTAATATAGTCTCTGAGGCTTGGTGGTGGCTCCCCATGAGAAAAATTTGAATATTATTTTTAAATAAAAATATATCTAATATTAAAAGACTGCTTTGCTCAAATGTTTGTTGTATTTTGTTTCAGTATTTGTTGCCTCAGCCGTTTCTTCTTTTTAATAAATTTACGATTTATCCACTTTTATTCAAATATTAAAGATAAAAATAACATTAATTATTTTAAAATATTAATTTAAATTTCATCATATAACATCCAAACTAATTAGTCATGATTCTAATAAGACTCTAATACATCCTATTATATTATTATTATTATTATTATATATATATATATATATATATATATATATATATATATATATATATATTTTTAATCACAAATTTTGGGTCATCGATCTAGTATTGTTTTGGCATCTAAAAAGGATTGAAGCAGTAGATGAACCAACTAGATTTCTAGAAACGTAATCTTCGACAAATCCAACGACTTCGACCACCACCAACACCGACACCGACGAGGGGTTTCAATGCAAAGCATATGCTTGACTTCTGTCAGAAGATCCGCTGGTGACCTATGCGGTCACCTCTTTTCTCGGGCCGTGCCTCCACCAATGGCTTCATGGGGGCTCGGGCGAGCGTGACAACAACAACAACAACAACAACAACAACAAGATCTCCAAGTGTCCTCTGTAGGGTCCATAAAAAGCAGAGGAGCTCATCCCTCAGCATCCTTCACGGCGCGATAACAACATTACCTCTCAACCCCCCAATCCCAATCTCTATCCCATCCGAACCGACCAAGTATCCAACCGCCGCTAGTCAGAGAGTAGAGGTCCCCTAACGGATGGAGGAAGCAGCAGCGGCTTCACATCGCTGTGGTTTTATTTCGTATCCTCGATCTGAGGGTGAGGTGTTAATATTATACCGCTTATTTTTAGGAAAAATTACTGCTCACCCTCGTAATTTTCAAAACTTCCCAAAAACCCCCTACTACTTTTTACACACCCCGGATGACCCTTCCGTTAGTGTTTAACTTCCCTTTATCCCCTACCGCTCACTTCAAATGGGTCAATGTTGTGAAATCCCATTTTGGCCTTGAAAAATGGTGGGAAAGGAAAAGCGCCCAAATAACATCATGTTCAACCTCAAGGGCTTTCGCTTGGTTTCCGATGACAATGCCAAGGAGTAGCATTACATCTTGTTGTTCTCCTCATTATCATACCCGAAATATATAAATCTGTTTCTCAAAGCAATGAAATTGATTTCCATCGGATCGTCAAGTGCACTTCATCTTCAAACGAGTCAGAGTCGATTTTTATCGTCGAGGCACAAAGATGTGCCATTGTCGCCTCTCTCGTTTATGGTTGTAAAGTTGTATTACGGCTGAGAAGAACTATTGTTTAAATAATGTTTAACTATTTGCTATTATCCGTTTAAATATATTACTAATATGTTTAATAATTGTCATATCCGTTTAATACTTGCCATCTCCGTTTAACATTATCTTTACATGTATAACTATTAATATTAATGTGTAAATTATCAAAGTCTCTGCGTAAAACGGAGATCTTTTTCGTTTGATCCTGAATTGTTAGGCGGTGGCAGAGGCGGTGCAGAGGTTATGGTATCCCGCGCATAAAAAAATTAATGCGTCATTAATTCTATGCACGTAGACTATAAATATCCGAACACCCGCTCGTTCTCATCGATCGATATCGGCCATCAGGCGTTTAACTTTTTCTCGGATATGAAGAGTCGACCGCTTGTGGAATTCACACCATAAATAACCAGGAAGAACCCTCCCCATGGACAACCACTCCTCGTCGTCCTCATCATCCTCGTCCTCCTCCTCCTCCTCGTCCTCCTCTTCCCATGGACAACCACTCTATCTCGAAAAGGATGTTTCGTGAACTTTCTTCCTTATCTTGAGAATCATAGCGCAATCACGCAACAAGTTAAACTATCTTTTCTGCCAGTCGAAAATGCTCTCATAATTGCCTGAATGCAGAGGATTCTTCAACGGTGGATGACGGGTAAGCAATTAAGCGAGCATTTCGACTTGGGTAAGAAAAGAAAGTTTTCACGTATTTCGTGATTGCGGAGGATTCTCTAGAGGAGGGAGATCAGGAAACATCCTTTAAGGCGGGGTTGATATTTATCACTTGAGACTTTCTCATTACTGTTTAAGAACATTACGTCGAGTAGTACAACTATTATGTTCGTGTTTAACTATCGGGATCTTCGCTTAAGTCCCGAGCGATGACACATTGATTAATAGTCGTTTTTCATGAATGTGTTTGTTTAACCTTTTTTTAATGTTGATGCGTTGTAGCGGGTTCAAGTTGATCGCATGTTATGCAGACCCGCTGTGAGCATTCGAATGTCATGGACACTTGTTTCGTTATCATGCGGTCGAGTCGTGAGTGATCAAAGTCCGAGAGGGCGTTGTAAATGTTGTAAATCTTTTATAAATAAAAGCGAAACAAGCTTTATTTGAATGTGAACTTACGAAATTTAAACACTCCATCTTCAAATGTGCTATAGTTGATCTTGTCGTCGGGAGCAGGAAAATGTGCCATCGCTTTGAATCCTAATAAAAAGCGAGTTTTTACTCGTTGTAAGTTCTTTCTCTTTTTAATTGTTCCGAGTTATCTGGGGTCATTAGTGTTTAAATATGTCCGTCACTAGTTAAAATCTTGTACTAGTCGTTTACGTTATTAGTTAACTGCTTAGGTATTTAATTTAACGTTTAAATATTGTCATTATCACTTAAACATTATATTCTCCGCTTAACATATTGATCTTTTCATTCGATCGAAGTGTTGGCGGGGAATTGAGATTCGCGAGTGCTCAGCTCATTCCATGGTGACCTTGACAGCGTGGGATGTCTTCCTTCCTCGTCGGATCGTTCAAAGTGCGTCGTTGGATATTGGACAACGTTTTGTGACTGTCGAACATTTCGAGGGATGTACTTTCAAATCATGCAGATCAAAAAGGAATTTTGACTTCAAATTCATAAAGAATGAAAAACATCGGGTGACTGTGGAATGCGCTGCCGATGGTTGTCATTGACGCCTTCATGCATCAAAAGAGTATAACAAAAATACTTTCAGAATCAAAACAATCAACCCGTCACACACTGCGGTGGTGGCGTAGGTTCGACGTCGCATCCGAAAGCGTCCAAAATGGGTTAGCGCATGCGAGTGATTGAAGCTCAGGGGACCGTCCCTTGTACTAAGGCCATCAACATTCGGAAGGACATGTTGCGGGAACATGGTGTCCACATACCATACAAGCGAGCTTGGTTGGGAAAAGAGCATGCCCGGTGGTCCTCGACTGGCAGTGACATCTTCACCACGATCTGCTTTGCTTTGGTATGTGGATAAGGTGGGTCGAGACAAATCCGTAGCGCTGCGATCGTGGAAATAGACGGTGATCGCTTTTTAAAGCGTGCATTCTTTTCTTTCAGTGACGTGTATTGTGGGATTCGAGAGGGGCTTGCGGTGCTCTGTTTTCTCGATGGTACCCACCTCCTTGGAAAATATCGGGGTACACTACTGGGTGCCACAGGGAAAGATGGAAACAATGGTTTTTTCCACGTCGCCTTCGGTATAGTCGACAACGAGACCGATGCCAATTGGACTTGGTTCATATCTAAGTTAGGCGATGCCTTATACGAGGATGGAGATTATCATGAGATAATTACCTTCGTTTCGGACAGTCGAGGGCCCAGTGAGCGCGATTGCAGAGTCTTCCCTTCTTCGCCACATGCATACTGTCTTTGACATTTGGAGGCCAATTTTATGAAAGCCAATGTCAGACTTGGGAAGGCATTGAGGGAGGAGTGCTCGGTCTATATGCTTCCGCATGCGTGGAGCATCCACTCGCTAAAGATTTCGATGATACGAGTGAATGAATCTGCAGCCACATCACCGAAAGCTCATCACTAGTTGATTAATAAATCGGATATGGCACATTGGTCGAGATTATCCGTTCGGGAGGTGATCGTTGAGGGTGAGATGTATTCAAAGCGTCGTGAGTCGTTCAATGCTTGGATCAAGGAAGCTTGTCATTTTTACAGCGTGTGAAAATGGTCGACTCTATAAGATCTGCAGAATGTTGGTTTACACTTAACATTTAGTGTTACCCTTTAAACATTCTCAATCTTTGTTTAATTAAACTTTTTCCGACTTTTAAATATTAATCCTTTCGTTTAAATATTTACAATAATGTTTAACCATGTTTACTAATTATTTAACCATCAACGTCTTTGTTTAACCTTATTTGCAGGGTTCAAGTTGATGCGCATGTTATGTAACCGGCGTGAACAAGCGAACAAATGGGAGACCCTATTTATGCCCCGACATACATTCGAAGGTAGAGATTATTGTTGAGGGACGGACGAAATCTTCGTGTTGGTCGTTGTGTGCGATGATCGTTACTGAGTGATCGACCGGTCGCGACAACTCGTGGATCTCGCCATCGAACTTGTTCATGTCGAAGGTGGCAAGTTTATGGTATCCCTCGCGAAACACGCTGCGAGCAATAATGCGCAGCGCAGCACCAACGTACATCGATTTATTAGCCGTACTTTCACCGTCGACAATTACTAAATCGGGCGTACAAGGAAGCTATATTCCCCATACCCGACGATGGCAGCCTTCGAGCTGAAATCGTGAGCTTCGTTTCATGATCACATTTGTGAGAAGGCACCAGGGCGGCCTAGACGAAAAGAGGATCGAGTCGCAGCGTTTGATGTCCGCGAGTTACATTGGCATTACCGCCATGGATCCGATCGCAGTCGTGAGATCTTGTAATGAAACCGTCGCCGACTAGGCATAGTAAAATAAAGCCGAGCGATGATGCGGAAACATTGTGTATTGATGGGCAACTTTCTATATTTAAACTCTTACTCTTTCTACAAAGAATTGAATGTATTTAAGCAGAGACATTGTTATTTTAAAGCGGATACATCTGTAATTTGAAACATTTCAACGCGATGTTTAAAAGCGATATATAGTATATTTAAACAATGAAAGTAAAATGTACACAATTAGAACGTAAATTAAACAATGAAATGAAAGCAGAATGGAATTTAACCCGCTTTTACAATTCAAAACAAACAAAAATTTACATTAAGATATACAAGTCATGCTCTTGAACACGAAAACAATGAATTGAATTTGTCGAGTTACATTCGAAAACAAAATTGACATTCGGGATATACGGGACATGTTCTTTCAAAACAAAAATTTAACCCGCTTGTGACGACCCCCTTTGTCATCGGATCGCCAGCCGCCTCCCTCCTTAAGTATGCGGGTAACATACCTGTAATCCGAGGTAAGGAACGCCCTGCATCTGCGGTGGTAGAACTTCTCACCCCAAAGTAATTGCTCGATAAACCGCATGACGTAGACGGCGCAATCGACGCTTCCTTGTTTTTGGGCGTGGGGTTTCTATGTGCGCACGAGTGGGTACTTTGCTCGTCGCCGACTGCTGAACTCCATATCGACACAAATGTCGAATAGATTCCGACTGTCGAGATATGCAAGTCGAGATTAGAATACCGATTTAAATACCAAACATGATATTAATCGGACATAATTAAAGAACTTACCATGTCCAACGCGTCCTTATCGTAGCCCCGGACATAGAAGAATAATGCCTGTATTCTTGTTTATCATTGTCCAAGACGACGACATGGAAGTGGTCATTCATGATTATCGGGAGGATGACAATTTGAACTTCATGCAGTTTTCATGACGACGATCCCCGATCATAGCCATAATTGTGTCATATGCGTCGTCACCCGCTTTGACATAAAGCAGTAGTGAGCGATGCGGTGATGAGGCGCACTTCTTGTAAGGATATCGGCTCTTTGCTTTCGACTACTTTTTGTATTATGACATCGAAAAGCGTCCATCACATCATCGAGTGACCATCTCCTTCCCCTCAGCGGCGTGTATAATTTGTCGCGATGGAGTCGAGCGAGTGTCGTTCTTCCACGACGATAGCTCGAGGTTAAAGCGATAACGGATATAATAAGACCATATTGTAAATATTTAAATGATATTATCAATTGTTACATGATATTATATATAATTAAAGCGTTAAGTAGACAAATTAAATGATAACATAAAGGTATTAAACACTATTAGGTAATAGTTAAACACTATAATAAAAAACCTTTAAACAATATCATAAAAAACTTTACACTTACCGAGTCCATGAGAGCGATTGAGGAAGATCCTCATCAACTCCTCGCTCAGTATTTGTTAAAACGACTCGAGGCCAACCCATTTCTTCTTCTTCGAATAAAAAGCTTTCCCGAGTCAGTCAGTCCAATTTTTGATTGGCCTTGATCATCTCTCTCGTTGCTCGATCGGGGTCTTCGGCGACATCTTCCTTCGATCGCGGGGGACGATGGCGACAAACGATCAACCGAAGACACATCCTTACATGGTTGTTTTTGTTGTGGGATTGTGTCCGGCTCGATGCTGGACGACGGCAGCGATAGACATCAACCGCGACTACATCCTTACATGGTTCTTGTTGTGGTGGAATTGTGTCCTCGCTTGGGTCTGCTGATCGCCGGCCACTTACCACGGCCACGACAACGGATTCGACGATCTTCTCAACCGTGGCCATGACAACAGCATCATTTGGAGACACACCCTTAACTTGTTCTTGATCTTCAGGGATTGTGTCCATCTTTGATGCCGCAATCTCGGCAGCCGGTTCCACCGGGTCGAGGATTTCATCGAGAAGAGAGTCAGCGACCTTTCCTCAGCAGCGAGCGGCCACATCATCTACGATGTCCTTCTCAACAACAGCATCAGCCGCCGATGGTGTTGCTATTGTTTCATCGTCAGCCGGCGGTGGAGACAGAGGCGATTGTTCTCCTCTTTTTCGCAAGTCTCTTGAATGTGGCCGCCTTGGAATGACCTTCCCGATGATATCAGTGATCAGTCCAAATTCCGATGCCTCGTTCGTCGGTGCTTCGATTCTTTCGAGGATGGCGCAGACCCGGGCTTGTGAAACGCCCTTCCAGTGCCTAACACGAGCGACAAGCGAGGAAACTTCGGTCATCAATATCTCGCATGTATCGCAGTAAGAGTTGCGGTGACATCTTCGCCCTAATGTCACCGGTGAGGGCTGCCACTCGGTCGGAGGGGCCGCCATGGTCGGGGCTGCCCAGCAATCGGGGGCATCGCTGTCGTGGTAGGGGGTTGTTGCGATCGCCGGTAGGGGAGGGCTTCTCCGGCGTCGAGGAATGCGTCGCGTGGTGGGCTGGAAGTAGGAGAACGACGTCCAGTCAGCGCACGATAGAGTCTGCCTCTCATCCTCGCCTTCGAGCAAGTGGTTCCGGAGCAATGGCATCCATCCGCTCGGTTGGCCCCAACAAATATTTCTTCTTCAAACGATTCACGGAACCAGCTCGAAACTAACATATGTAAAACCAAACAATTTCAAAGAAATCATTCATTTTAAACTATAAAAATTATATTTAAACAGAATGTTTATATATTTAAACGTTATAGAATATAATTAAACGGAGAACAAAATATTTAAACCAGTATGAATAAGTTTTAAACGGTAAATACTAAAGTTAAACGGCTAAATAAAAATGTTTAAACATTAAATACTTATGTTAAACATCTGTCCATGATTTATTACCTCTTTTTCCATCGAGCGATGACAAAGCTCGTTTCTACCGTCGCTTGTTTCCGGTAAGTACTTTTCACCGTAGCACAAGATCCTCGGATCTTGCCGAAACGGACTTTCTTCCCTCGTTCCTGTCACTCGTAAAACCCGGGACGTTAAGCGCGACCGAGCAACCCTTAATGTACCACTGTGTGGTCTTCTTCCCTGCGCATCTATCTTGCACTCGAGGCGGTCCTTGTGGAATATCCTCCATAAGCCACTTGCAGTCGTCTCGCGCCCATGCGTATCGCCCCATGGTCGGTAGATCATCGACGTAATCAACGATCCGGTTCGAACCGAGCATGATGTATTTGGGAAGAGGATCGTCCCCATGAGGTACACCATCGGAGTTTGACAAAATTATCTTCTTCTCCCTCCGTCGAACAAGTTGCACCAGAGTGCTCTTGATGGAGTCTCCTGTGTCTCGTAGGGTCTTTGATAGATACCGTCCTTCGAACGCCGACCGGTTTTTCTTCTTCGAAAGACCACTCGCGTCGCCATCGCAACGCTGACCAAGAACGAGTAGCCCACATCTTGAGGTCCGAAACTCAGCAGAGCTTTCCCGATCCCCGAATTTATTGGTGCGACCATTGTACCTTTGCAAAAGAGAATCAAGAAGGGTCCTCTCTTGGTATATAGCTTCCAGCTCAGTGAACGCTTCAAACGGTGTCCTTCGAATAATCTCCCGATGTCGAGGGTCATGTTATCTTTCAATTCGACTAAGGTCTCCACAACCGGTGTCAAATAGCATCGCCCATTAACTAGGTTGGCCGCCATAATCACAAGCTCACGACAATAACAACACATTCAACATGCAGATTGACAAAAGTTTAGCGGAAATATAAGGTTTTTAAACGGTAAAACTCTCGCTTATTAAACGAGATATAACATGTTAAACAGAGACCCATTTTTAACGGAGACGAGAATACTTAAACAGAGACAACAAATTTTAAACTGATAACATCTCATTTCTTAAACGTCAACCTCCTTTGTAAAACTGCAACCATATCAAACAAAAGGGGAAATGTACATTATAAATATTACACAAATCATAACAATCGAAAAAAACTATTTCGATAGTGTATACATCGAAAATGCAAAAACAAAACAAAACCCCACCGAGAAATCTCCCTCAGAGACTAACAAAACCCCAGATGAAATCCCCTCGGACTAACAAAACCCCATCGAGAAATCCCCTGCAGACTTCAATATCTTCCAACAAAAAGCAGGGAGCACAAAACAAAACCGAAAAAATCTTTCTTTTCAGAATGAGCAGCTAACATAAAACCATACTCAATACCTTAGATTTCAAACTCGATGAAATGCCAACTAGTTGCGTGGGGACTTCTCCTTTGAGATACCGTGGAAAGGGAAAAGTCGATGAAATGCCAATTACGGAGGCTTCACGCAGAGACAACTTCGGAGACAGCTTCGGAAATGGAAAAGCTGAAGACGTGAGTTGAGAAAAAGCAAGTAAAAGGCTCTAATAAATTCGTCTCTCGGGTTACCCTACGGAAAACCGCCCACTTCCTCTCAAATCGCCGAGATGGTCGCAGTGACCACGACTCCCCATGCAAGGGCATTTTCGTCCAAAAATTTGAAACTCACTCCGCTCACATCCGCTATGGGGTTTGGGGGTTTGAAAAATATAGAGTTTAAAAGGAGGGATTTTGGGGATTACAAAACTAACGGGGTGTTTTTGGAAATTTTACAAACTTAAAGGGTTTTTTTTGGCAATTTCCACTATTTTTTTATCCACATGGAACCACCCCTGGGTTCTTTCTCACCCTTGGTACTTTTGTCATTATATCTCTAATTGCCGTCTAAATTTAATTTAGCTACTTTTTTTTTTTAAAATAAGAATAGGTACTTTGTTTTTACACCAAACAAAAAAAAAATTAGTAAATCATATTCGGATTGGTTTGGTTGTATGTTTTTGGCGTGCCCTTTGTTTTTCTCTGCCCATCTTAGGTTAAGTTGAGTCATGTTGTTTTGTTCTTTTATTAATGGAGTAGTGGTTTATCCACTTTTTTTTAAAAAAAAAATATCATGTTCGGATCATTTGATCTTTATATATATTATTGTACATAAACTAATTGTGTGTATCTCCTACAAATTCACAATAACAAATAAAGAAAGGTGAATTTTTTTTTATATAAAAATAAATAAATCACTAATCTATTAAAAAAAAAAGAACCAAATAAATAGACATAAATTACAACAACACAAGATTTAAGAAAAATAGAAAAAAAATAGTAAAAAAACTGATGAAGTCACTGTCTGATAATACAAGCCTGCTTGATCTAAACATGGAGTAACCAGAGGATGATCCCTTTTATCAAAGAAAAGTTGAAATATCAAGCAGTTATTAAACTTTTTCAATAAAAACCATTATGCACCATTAAGGTTAGGATTATGTGGTTTATCTACTTATTATTTTATAAAAAAATAATAATAATAATAATCCTGGGTGTCCCTTGGATCGAAATCCAATGGAGTAATAGAATAAAATGAAAGCAATATTTAGAGATATAAACAGATTTCGCATTGAAAGGAGTACATCGGCAATCATTAAATAATTTTTATACAATTAAGCAAAAGCCCAAAAAAAAAAACCCAATTGTAAAGAAAATCATGAATTATATAGAGCACATGTTTGAACAGTGATAAGTCTGCAATTAAACTCCATTAAAACGAACAAATATAGTTTCACAAGACATTGAACACATATAGTTTCCAATCCAATTGAACTAAAATACAAACCCACTACTACTCTCATATGTACATAATTCAATTTACGCAGATAAGAGTGGGTACACTTATTATCAAATGCATCAAAAGGAAGCCATCACAACATCAAGACATGTATCTCCCACTCGCTCAGGCAAGTGTAGGTGCTGCTTTACTGCATGTTGATCTTCTGCATATCACTTTATAGTACCCAAATTGTATAATTATCTATATATAAGTTAAGTTGGACTTGGAAACAACAAAACAATATAAAAATAATCATAAGCATACTGAAAGATCACAAAGAAGAAAGGATACAAATAGATCAAGCAATACACAAACAATGGCATCCAATAACCATGGTGCATTGGCTTTTATTCTTTCCCATTCCATACTTCTTACTAATATGCTGCATCCAAATATTAATTATTGGTCATATGGTGAGCAAAACACAAAGTGGGAGGAAGGAATGTTTGGTGTAAATGAGTAGTAACCTTCCGACATAACTTGCATTTGCAATGAGTGCAAACAAGAACATAAGAGGACTTAATCCCTGCAGAACCAATTAATTACAACCAACTAATTGTTAATGATATATCTGTCTCTGTTAATAAGGGACAAGAAAAAAACATCAATGAATTGTTTGGCTTACCTCAACGCTGCCTCTTTTTATCTGGTGAAATTAATATAAATCAAAAGAACAGAGTTAGACAGCTAGCATAATTAGTAAAAATAAATGAAGCTATAAATATATATATATTAGTAAGTGAAGGTCTCACGTTGAGGTATATTTGAGGCAAACGTCCACCCATATAGATGGCAGCCATTATCCATCCTAACAAGAGGCCAAATGAATTGGATTCTATTTCTTGCAGCCCTGTTTCCTGTTATATATATATATATATATATATATATATTCTATGCTATTAATTGTTGAATATGAAAGTAATCTTGCATGTTTTCTGAGACAAATACCTGCAAGAGTGTTGTTCCAGAGAAAACCAAGTGCTTTACCATCAAAGATTGAGCTTGAAATGGCAGGTTGGCAGAAGTAGCGAGTACTGTACCATAACCCACCTGAAAATTCACAGTTTCACATCTTTAATCATGCCAATGTCTCTAATATTAACCAAACTCTTAAACATTGGATTTATGCACACCCACCCATTTGGTCTTTTACTGACAAAAAATAGTCTAAATTATTATTAAACTAAAAATAAAAATAAAAAAAATTGGGAGGATAGTTATTAATTACAGAGCGTGAAAAATTTCTCTTGGTTTTGGATCTGGCCCTATGAGCTGGTAAGGTGGTCTCTTCGTCAGAAGATGAATCATGGCCAAGCGTTGCAGATGGACCACTTCTTGGAGCCACAAGATAAGATGATGATCCATATGGAGGTGTAGGACTGCTTGCCAGAGACCTTGCTGACCTGCACTCTCAAAGTAATTTAATTAGAATTTAAGCTTCTGAAAAGAGAAACATCACTCTCTCATTTCTCATGCACAAACAAGAAATCAAACAACGTACGTATAGTAAATGTCCATCCGAGGACTAGATCTAGCTGAGGGAATGGCAGCTACTGGTTCACTTGAATCTACTTGTGATTTTGGATTCAGAGGCACCCTTTTTTCCTCTTCATTCTATATACATACATATATATATATATATATGGCGATGAAAACAAGCATTGAAAAGAATAAATCATCATATGAGATAAATTAACAACTAGAAACTGTTTGAGAAACAACTTTAATTACCTCTGAGTTATCTGCAAATCCCCTGTATTTCCACCATCTAAGGAAGTAATCATAGTAAATGGTTTGCACCAGCAACACCACTGTAGTCAATGTGTACAACTGCATGTCCAAGTGCGGTTAATTTTGCTCATAAGGAAAGACAAAGACAGTTACAGAAATCACAAGCATAAAATAGCTTACCAGTGCTGTATAGAACTGTGTAGGCAACTGCACTCATAAAAAGGGACAAGATTTAAGTGAAAATGAAGAGCTAATTAATTAGTTAAAGATATAATCAAGTTCATGTGTACTCACAGTGACTGGTTCAAGAAGGCATCCCACCAAGTTGAAAACATCACTGCAAAAGAAAGAACATGATCAACCAGTGATCAGTTTATATATTTAAATATATAGAGAGTATGATAGGTTTAGGTAGTGCAAGTATTAGAGTGTAAACCCACCCAATGACCCAAGTGAGAAGGAGAGCCAGAGAGACTCCATGACCAGATTTGGTGTGGTAGTTGCTAATGATCTGAGGGATCTCAGCAATAGCCCAGCAAAAGAGGCTGACAAGACCAAAACCAAAGGATATCTCACTGCTTAAGTTACACACACAGTCCTTAAAGTACTTCTCCACCCACTCCACACAACCATTCTTCACTTGGGAGCAAGAAGACCATACTGCCATTGCCTCACCACCCACTCTCTTCATCTCTTTCTTCTCTCTCTCACTCAGGTTGGTGGCTGGTAGTGCTGTTTGAACCTTTTTATTTTTTATTTTTTCTATAGTGAGTGGTATTTATATATGAAGTGTTCTGAAAAAAAATATATTAAGTGCGTTACATGATAATGAAACATATATTTAATAAACGCTACCATTTATCCACTCTTATTAAAGTAAAAATAAAAAAATATTGAAGAATAAGTCATTTGTACATGATGATGTTGTTGTGATTTTTAAAAAAAAAAATTGAAAAATTATAATTTATTTTTTAAAAAAAAAACTGTACAGACAATTACAACGAAAAGAAAAGGGAAACATATACACATGTGTGTTAAACATGTTCTCACATAGGGAAAATAACAATTAAATGAAAATGCTGCTTTCTACTAATCATGAACTAGAGGTTTGAATATTAATTAATTAATGGGAAAAGAGCCAGAACCGGTGATCTGTTTCTTTCTACAAACCGTGAAAAAATGGAACTCAAAATCTAGAGAAATCTCTGGAACTGAAGTGGCGTGATTGACCAAGAGTATTAATATGATTAATGTACCGTTAACACATAACACATAGATAGAAGTTATCAAGTGTTTCTTTTGACTTGAAAAAAATAAATCTGCTTTATTAACTCTTCTGCTAAAGTTCTTTCGCATCGTACTTAACAAAAAAAAATGACAAACGTAAACAGACATGCCTGTCATTTCGTATGGATAAGATCACCACCACATCATAGATAAAATAAATGCCAGACCATTATCACATGTAAATTTTTTTTTAAAAAAATAATCATAACAAATAAATAAATATATATATACACATGCATACACCATGTTTCTCATGAATCTCATCCATCCAACTTGAAAATTGTCATCTTGTTTTCAAGACTTGTTGAACATGTAATGAGCATTGTTGAGACTTGAATGGCAAACGTACGATGGGGCTTTAAACAGAGAATGACCCGACGCTGACAGCACGTGAGAGTTGGCAGAGCAAGGAGGCTTCGCGGCGCCGCGAACGGAGGAAAAAGACAAAAGGTTGGCCCACAAAAAGGAATCTTCTGACGTGGCACCATGTGACAGCAACAATGTTGTTTGGCCTGTATTGGATTTGGCAGGATAAGCTTAAGCATCTCCAATTTTATTTTATTTTTTATTTTTAATATGATGGATTGGGCACCCGCTTCAACCAATGTTTGAAAGTTCAACCTCATGTTAACACAAGTAATAACATAAGTAATACTACCCTTTTATATATATATATATTAAATAAATAACTTAAATGATCTCTTATCTTTTCATATTATCTTTTATTTTTAATTTTTATTATAATTTAATCATCCAAAACGGTGATCACATGTGACATATACCATCTCAGATACCTGCCAAACTCAAAAAAAATATACCACATAATATATCATATGTGATCACTATTAATAATATATACTCTGATAATCAAATTGTAACATACACTAAAAATAGAAGACTAAATCATATATTTTTTAAAATTAAATAACCGAAATAAAAACATAAGTAAAAAGATAGGATATTTAAGCTTTTTACCCATATATATATATATATATATATATATATATATTACACCAAAAGGAAAACAATTTATCTAAGGGATATTTTGTCACTCTGCAGAGATCTCAAGGAATGTAAAACCAGAGACTTCTGGAAACAGAAGAACATCACAGCTGAAACTCAACGATAGCACTTTGATCTCCATATTTAGAAAACTAAAATCTTGGCAATTCATTGCATAATCCAAGGCCAAACGGGCAACTATACATAATGTAACAATAATAAGTCTTGGTAGCAATAATTGCGGTCTTAGAATTTCATTTGCTGTATGTTTTCTTCTTATGCCAATTGTAATGCTTCGTCTCTTTTAAGATCAAAGACCTTGTACAAGACATCTTCAACAACCTGCAGAATTTTTTAAGCTCTGTTTGTAATGCACCAGAGGGAGTTTATAATAAGAATGATGAAATTGGAATAATCGGCATCAATTACCTTGTCAGGAGTCGAAGCACCCGAAGTTATCCCGATGGTGATTGGACCAGATGGTAGCCAATTTTCTTTCTCAACAAGCTCTCCATGCTGCCAATTTAACATGAGTTAGAGCACTCTAGCAAATATTTAGGTACTGGTGAGAATAAACATATAAACTTCCACAAGAAGCAGCATCACATTGATTAGAACTCACATTTAGCTTGTAACTTATTCTGTTTCCGGGCCCAATTCTCTTCTCACTATCAACCCAGTAAGATGGAATTCCATTGAGCTCTGCAATCTCTTGTAGATGTGAAGTGTTACTTGAGTTCCATCCACCAACAACCAAAATTAGATCCAGTTTTTCATCCACCAGCTTGTACATGGCATCTTGTCTCTCCTGAGGTAATAAATAAATGATCACTTCAGTTAAATGTATACTAGCGGTTATCAAACACTGACACCGGCCCTAAAGAAGGCACAAATCATTAGTTTTTGCACAATTGTATTGGCTGGCTGAATCACAAATATCTTCATATTTGTTTGGACATGGTAGTATCAGCAACATGGTATCTAGCAAGGCAGACAAAAACACAATGAAAAGTAACCTAATGTGACAGTGAAATAGCTGACAACATATGCAGGCATAAAAGCAATGCAATTATCTTCTAGCATCAGAGCTTTCATTGATACGAAAAAAGCAGCATCACGTTCAATCCACCAAAATAATAAACTTAAAAGAAAAAAAAAATTGTAGATCAGCAAAGTTAGAGATTGGAGACAATTGAACATGTGCAGCCTTAACAAAAGCCAAGGCTTTGATTTAGTTGCCTCAAGCCCAAGTTGCCCAAGCTACCAATGAGCAACCACATCAGTGCAACAAAATTCCCACCCTCTCCAAATGACAGATATATCTTCCATAAATAGAGAAACAAAGAGAGACAAAAAAACAAACACATGACAAATTTAGTTGTTGCCCTGGTGAAGACTAGCATCCCTCATAGAAAACATAATATCCATGCGTTGCAATTGTGTAATAAATAAGGAGCACAGATGTAATTGTGCAGCAGTGTAGCACCCTAGGTAGAATCAAACTTATACCATACACCCATAGGCGGAATTAAGGGGGGGCAAGGGTGTGCTTGAGCACCCCCTTGCCCATAACAATGAATATATATATCATATTAGTAAAATATTAATAATTATAATTTATATATGAAAGGTGAAATCTCTTCCGAGCTTATGTTTTATTTTTCAACCAGATTTATCTTATTTGTTTTATATCTAACTTAATTTGTTTAATTTTTTATATGATTATCTATCAAATATTGTTTGATTATTTGTTGTGAAAATCGTTAGATATTTATTATGATTAATTGTTATAAAATTTTGATTATTCATTAGATTATTTGTTAAACAATTATTGTATTTAATAATTGAACTGGATTTTGAATTTGAGTTAAATTGTTTTTTTAATTTTATTATTTGTTAATTTAGTGCATAACTATTAGTTGAGTTAAATGTTAATTATATAGATATGATAGGTTTTTAAGTGTAAATAAAAATTTTTAGATCGATGTATATTTTATATTACTGAATAATTGATTTCAAGTTTGAATTAATAAAATAGTTCAATATTAATAAGCTTTTTAAATTTAAATTCAGCACCCTCTTAATTTTGGTTCTAGTTCTACACCCACACACAGAACCCCACCCTACAAAGAAAGTGCAAAGGGCAAACAATAATTACCTGAGTAGCATCACAAATGGTATTGAAACTTATGAAGTGTTCATTTATATTTTCTACTCCATGCTTGCGCATCATTGTCTTCTCGACCAGTTTACCTATACAGAAAAAAAAAGTTTAAAACCAAAATGAATGATCAAAAGGCACAAATATCATGTGCATCACATAAAAATGATTTACCAATTTCTTCAGTTTCGCCTTTAAGCATTGTTGTTTGGTTTGCAATTCCTAATTTCACCAAGTCAATGTCAGGATCAAATCCGGGTGAAACAGCATATTTGAATTTCTGCAGTCACAAAGACTTATTCGAGATTAACCAACTGACATTGTGGTCCATATATTTGGAGAAACTTCAGGCTGTACCTCAAAAAATTCTTCTTTTGTTGAGCTAGATCCATCAAGTTTACCTCCAAGAATGTAATCACATACATACATAGCCTGATCAAACAAAGTAGTAAGTAAATAATTCTGAGGGATATGGTTATACAATGCAATTTGGTTCAGAAGATAACTATTTGAAGACTGAAGTATGGCAATGGAAAATATTGAAAGCAAGAAAGCATATTTAAAGAATTCCATACTGAGCATAATCCACCTTATACCTCTGACATGTTCTTCACAATAACATACTTCGCTGCAAAAGAGGCAGTGGCTATGGTCTCTTCATGAGAATACTTTCCATGAATGATGGAAGTGTAATCACCTTTTTTGTGCTTTTCCACAGTGTTCCAAACCTTTTCAAAATAGTTGGAAGTCAAAGAAAAAAGTTATCAGCATCCCAACAAGAGCAACATACTACAAGTAGCAAAAGCTGCCACACAAACTTTGAAAGAATACCTTTGAGACCCAAGGACAAGTCGTATCAACAATCTGCACCTTCTTTTCACTCAAAGTGAACATCTCATCAACAGAAGCTCCAAAAGCAGGCAAAATAACCACATCATCTTTGTCTACTACATCAAATATTTTCCTTTCCATCATCCACAGGAATATTTTGCACTTCCATCTCTTCTAACCTCTGTATTATTGACACAAACATATTTCTCAGCCATGCTCCACCATTGCACATGTTAAAAGGAAGAAATAATCAACACACATCAAGATCATCAATAGTTAAGAGCCTATATACACACATCATAAGGCATCAATTAATGGCGCATGAAACTCTTCTATTAGTACTTATAAGGGTGTATTCAATTACTTTCAATTTTCAAAATCTCAATTTGTTGAGAGAATTAGATATCTAGGAACCTACTCTTGTTAAAAAAACATCCAATAACTTTTGCAGCCTTCTTCGGCCACTGAGTTAGTGGGAGAATTAGATAGGACCCTGTCAAGACCAAGAAATTGAAAAGTATGGCAAGCAAAGATTGGTAGATGGATAACAGACTTTTTGCAGTTGTATATAAAGTAAGAATACAAGGTGGCATGAACAAAAACAGGTTGACACCAGGCGATCCTTACTTCTAAGCCTTGAAGCACATCGTACAGACACAAAGGCTTCCAAATTCCACAAAGGCCCAAACAGAATTATGCAATAATCAGCCTTATGATTTAGTGAAGCTATCAATACTTAAGCAACAACAAATGCAAACCTCAAAATGAAATATATTGAACAAAAATGCTATAATGGCACTTCTAAATTTTGGCTCACAAACAGATCTAAAAATTCTCACACCAATTACTTCACTATTCTCCATTAAAGATGAGCTCGTGAACACTACTTGGTGTTAGGCAGCTTAATCGAATCACATTACTCAAAATCATGGCGGTCCCCTTCCACTGACAAAGATATATAGAAAATTACAATCATATGATGTCTTGTGATAGGCTATGTTTTGATTTGAATGTTTACTAGGACGGAGTTTAGAATTGTGTCCCATGGTCATACCTACTTTTGTATCCACAAATCAGTCATGATTGGTGGTGATAAACCAGTTGAGAAATAGGTACTCAGAAAGTGAACAATTTTTTTGCAAGTCTAGGCTTTTCAAACAAGAAAATTTGAGACTTATAAAAACTATGCTAGTATTCAAAACAGAAGTGCCCAACCAACAAACAAAAAAACACATATGAACACAGAATTATGAGCATTTTTGCTATCATTAAGAAAGAAAAATTAAACCTTTGAAACGTCCAATTGATTAGTATCTTCATGTGTGGCATGTATCACTGAATTCAGAAATCAGCTACTCCGAACAGCAAAAATCATAATCCAAAAAACAAGGGAATCAGTGTGTCTCAAACCTTGTTAACAGTTGGATTGTGGATAATCTCATTAGTAATCCAAATATTTTCCTCCGGAAACTGTTTCCTAGCTTCATAGGCGATCTGTACCGCCCGTTCTACTCCCCAGCAGAACCCAAAAGCTTCCGCAAGCTTCACCGTCACGTTGCCCCACGTATACTCGAAATTGTTCTCCTTCAGCGTCTTTATCAAATCGCCTACCAATTTCCGCAACTCAGAAAGCTAAACCAAACGAGAAAAACTGAAATTTTTTACCAAATTAAAGAGGACATCAAGAGTAGTACTGGTGAATTCTTGGTTCATGAGCTCAAGAGTCTCCTTCTTGTGGCCGAAACCCTTGCGATTGTAGTTGTCGCTGCGAGTGAGGTTATGCCGGAACGCCTTCTTGTCGAAATTCGGATCCAGCGTGCTCGCAGCGGAGCTGTCCTCTGGGGAGCCACCGCAGCGGACCGAGATGACCTGCCGGCGGCGTGGTCGCGGTCCCATTTCGGAGGAGGCTCGGACAGTGGAAGAGAAGCGAGCGAACTGCGTGGTGACCGTCGCCATCGGATATTGCGACGAAGCTCCGCAACGAAATCCCACAACCCAGAGATGCGATTGCTCCTGGTTTTATCACCTTCTTTTTTATATATATATATATCATATTATTATTATTATTATTATTTAATTATACAAGAATATTCTTATTTTTACAGGCCTTTCACGGGTTTTTGATCGTTTTTGTCCAGCCTCTACAAGGAACGCACCAGATAAACGAACCCGGAAAATGGAACCTATTATGCAACTGTTGAACAATATTCATATTACATAGGAACCGTGAATTTACCCACTGGTAAATACTTAAATACTCGTGTTTATGAATTCAAAATCTCTCAAATTATAATTTATTTTTTTAAGTAATTTTGTGTTAAAAATATTTTTTATTATCTCTTTAGAATTACATGGCTGAAGATTTAGAATTACATGACGGAAGATTTATTTATAAAAAAACTATAAGAAATAAAATAATAGAGTTCCTTAAATTCAAGGATCTAAATTGTATAAAAGTTGGGTAGTGAAATTTGGCATGCAGATAGAGCTAGTGTGCAATGCCACGTGATTCCATTAGATCAATGACAACATGTGGAGAGCCATCAAAGGGATCATCCGGGAGTTAGTTGATCCTAGCTAGTTGCCATAATGCCATTTGCCAAAGTGGGAAGTGGGGGCCCGGCGTCCAAGTTCAGTGGTGTGTTTCAACATTTAATTAAACTACTATACACATGTACCACGGCATGAGAACCACGAGGAATTGAATGCCCTCTGACCTGTCTCCAGACTCCAGCCTCGTCGTGTAAAACACTGCTTTGAATTTTTGTGGATGATGCTCACTGAGAGGACGATTTCAAGCAATAGTCAGCATCACTGAATCAAGACGTGACACAAACATGAATGTTAAAGGCCTAAACAACAATTGGGCCTGCCGATACAAGTTAAAATTTTGCTTCCTCTTCTTGGCTATCGCCCATCGCCATCACCACTATGTTGCACATGTTTCAGACGTTGCCTATATCTCTTGTATTATTACAATTTAAAAGTCCAATTAACAAAGTTTGTAAGACATCTTCACCATAGCTAACACTGCTGCATTTCCAAGTCTTGTTCACTTGACAGGCTCTTCAAGACCCAAAGTAGGCCAACTCCTAGATCTCCTACTTGAAAATATCTTCTTGTTGTTGCTAACGTAGGGTCTCAACTCCCAACTCCCAAGTACATTTCACCGCCACATATATTAAACCTGCTTATGTCCACAGAAACCAAGGAAGCAGAAAAATATCTGTGGATGGCATTTTGTGGGGCCAAAATTGAATATTTTAGTCTTGTAATGAAAGCGGAAATGAGGATGAGTCTGTTGAAAGTTGAAACAATGGGCTACATGTCTTCTTCCCCAAAGTTTGATGTTTATGCTTTCGGAGTTGTGATGACAGTTAATTACTGGAACAGATGTTGTTGGTGGATTGTCATTATTAGAGAGCTAGATTCAAAGTGATGCTGGGTAGTGATCAGGATGATGCTCATTGCTGGCAGGGAATTGTCATTAGGGAAATAATTTTTAATTTTTAACTAAATTAATTGGACGTTTGAAGCATTCGGGTTCTAATGTCTCTATATCACCAAGGATTAGAAAATCCCGATTGGCTTATGAGAACTTTTAATCAGTTCGGGTTATGTTTTTAGGAGTTCTATTCTAGTGTAGTTTTAGTTTTTTTTGTCTTCTTTGTTCTTTAAGTTCTGGTGGGCTCTATCTTGTTCTGTTTCAGTTTCCTTGTTTATGTGCCAACAAGAGCATATTCAGAACCCCAAGCATAAGATCTATAAGTATAAATAATTTTGGCCGGTATTGCATTTTGTTTTCAATAAAGTCAGTAATGCCACGGTCGATTCTGTTTATAGATGAGTTTTTCTCCTTTTGCAGCAGGCACTGAAAAGAAACATCAATAGTGACAAACTTCATTATTCTCATTTAATTCACTGATTCATATCAATCTAAATCACTGTACAAATTTGAATATATAAATTTCATAAATTAGGCCTAGAATTGCAGAGCAATATGACCATTCTGTATCTATTTTTCGGAATTGCAGGAACAAATAAATAATCAGCCAATCACTTGAATTAATATGCCTGAGATAGTTTCAAGTAAATATTTTAATTCCTATGTATGGTTTTGCTGTTAGATTAGTAGGATCCACATGCGTATCAGAAAAGAAAAACTAATTACCTGAACAAGAGATATATTGAATTGCAATTTGTCACCAAGTGTGAAATCAAATTAAAGTGATTAGTGGTCTATCACATTTATTTAACGGGAAAAAAAAACTGTAATGAGACGTGTTTGACAAAGTAAATGAACCCAGCGTCATGGCTGGGAAAAAAGACAGGTATCCAGCTAAATTTGAGAATAAACAACTATCAAAAGTTAATGATGTGACTACTGAATAACAAATATGTATGATGTTATACTCATAGGAAATAGTAAAGTACAACTTGCAATCAAAGCAGATAAAATGCAGAGAAAGCTCAAATCTTGGTTGAAAACTAAAATCTAGTCAACTATATGTGCGTCTGTGAAATATTGCAGTAGGTGTAAGCTCATTTAATTTTCATCCGAGGAGAACAAGCAAATCAATTTCCTCCTCATGTCTTAGTCACAACCAAGTCTAGTATCTACAGTCCATGGAGAAAGATGGGGGGCAATATTCAACAAACTGAATTGCTTAGAAAATCATTGCGGAAATAATTATTCAACAATGATTGTTCCACAATGCTTAAAAGAAAAAAAGCTTGCAGTCACATCTCAGAGTATATATTAAATTGACTAAGGTGTTGGTCTCGTCCAGGTTGTTTGCCTTTTCATTGATCACCATTGTTTGTATCTGTCTGCCAAGAAGAGAAGAAGAGCAATAGAGAAACCATCAGCAAGTCACCATGAAACACTTGTTGCAAATCAATATCATCCCCCTCATCTTCTTTATGCTCTGCACCTCAAACATCATCATGATCATCAGAGCTCAGCAAGGATATGCAGGCAGTGGTGTGAACTGTAGCATCAAAGGCGACACAACTCCTCCATCCCCATCCTACCTTTACACCTGCAACGGCTATCATCTCTCTTGCAATACTTTTCTTGTATTTAACTCCCAGCCAAACTTCACTTCAGTGTCCTCCATATCCAATCTCATGTCCATACAACCCTCTGAGCTTGCCAAGATAAACAGCGTTACAAAATCTCACAAGTTTACACAAGGCAAGGAGGTGATCATCCCTGTCAACTGCTCTTGCTCAGGTCAGTACTACCAGGCCAACACATATTATGTGATAGGAGACAGTGATACTTACTATTCTCTGGCAACCTATGTTTACCAGGGACTTAGTTCCTGCAGTTCCCTAGCAAACCAGAATCCTTATGATCATAATGACTTGTATGCTGGACTTAAATTGTTAGTACCTCTTAGGTGTGCTTGTCCTACAAAATATCAAACTAACAATGGCATCCACTATCTCTTAACATACCCCATTTTTGAGAATGATAGCATATCAGACCTACGTGAGAGATTCAAAGTTAGTGAACAAAGCATCGTTTCTGCGAATGGGTTCAGTGAGGAAGACCCTGTTATATTTCCATTCACCACTGTTTTGATTCCTTTGCCAACACCACCTTCAAGCAACCAAACCATAATTCACCACCCAGTTCAATATCCTCCACCGGGTGCCACCCCTGGACCAGTACTTGCTCCTCCTGTCATGACTCAGGGATCAAAAGGAAGACGTCCTCTGTGGTTTGGTATTGGAGCTGCTTTCATTTTCATCATCAGTGCTACTATTGCTCTGTATTTTCTTCGCAAGATAGTTGCAGAGGCTGCTGCTAAGAAGAAGATGATGAAGAGGAAGAGATGTGTTCTGCCTAAAGAAATTCTTGAATATCAGGTTGGTGCAGGTCATGCACTTAAAGTGTTTGGAATGGAGGAACTGGAAGCAGCGACAGATGACTTCAGCTCAGAGCGCAGGCTTGGGGGTTCAGTGTACAAGGGAGTGCTCAGAGGTGCTCTAATGGCCATTAAGGAGACTTGCAGAGAAGCTTCAAAGGAGGTCAATATACTGCACAAGCTCAACCATTTCAATCTCATTAGCCTTGCCGGCGTGAGCTTAGGCATGGACAACTGTTATCTGGTGTATGAGTACATGGAGAATGGTTCTCTGAAAGATTGGCTTTATAACAATAGACATTGGTGTTTGAAACAGAGGATTCAGATTGCTGTAGATGTGGCTGAGGGACTTGACTATCTCCACAACTTTGCAGAGCCACCATACGTGCACAATGACATTAAGAGCAGTAACATTCTCCTGAATGGGAACTTGAGAGCAAAGATTTCAAATTTTTCTCAGGCGAGAGCATCAGAGTGGAAGAAAGGTGGTTGTGAAATCACAGAGAACGTGAAAGGAACTATTGGTTACATTGCACCAGAGTATCTAGAATCAGGAATGGTGACTCCAAAGCTTGATGTGTTTGCCTTTGGAGTGGTCTTGCTGGAGTTGATCACAGGGAAGGATCCTGTGTTTGAGCAGGATGGAAAGGAAAGGCTCTTATCAGCAGTGATAATAATGTCCCTGAATGAAGAAGCCAAGCTAATAACTGAGTTCATCGGTCCTGCTATGAGGGATGATAGTCAGCTTGATCTTGTAATGGCAATGGTGAAGCTAAGTGTGGCATGTTTGAATCATGATCCAGAGAGCAGGCCTAGCATGAAGGAAGTTGTCTCAATTCTTTCAATAATCCAATCAGAGTTAATGAGCCGAGAGATAGTTTAGTTTAGTTTAGTTTAGTAACAAATCAAACTTCTGTGAAACAAATTAACCAATGTAGTGCATCAATTTCTGCAAATTCTGTTAAGGCATACATGTCATACAATGTATTATTGCAGTTTCTAAAAATCAAAATATGAGATATAACAGAACAACTGATTAATGTAGTGCAACATGCAGGATCAATGTTGTGGTAACTATTATAATATGTCTGTTTATACAGTGAGTGATGCAAGTTGAATCTTTAGCATGATTGATGATAGGAGATATCTCAGCGAGCCACAGGGTTTGTCATCACAACCTTGTACTCTGTATTGGAAATCCACAACCTCTCACACTCATCATTACTGCATGATTGAGCTAGAACAGAGAGACTGAAAACCATCTCAGACATGCTTGGCCTCTCTGAAGCTTTATCCGAAGTGCATGCCCTTGCCATTGCTGCCACGCTCAGAGCTCCATCCACTGGATAAAAACCCTGCAACTTGGGATCCATCCATTTCTTCAACATCTCCTCCCTCTTCTCATCCGCTTCCATCACCATCCTTATCTCCTTCCATAAGACACCAGCATTCTCAGCATCCCTCCTCCCAGACAGCAACTCTAAGAGAACAACCCCGAAGGCGAAAACATCAATGCTCGGCGACACAGCTACCGTCGCAGGCTTCGCCATGGAGAAGTTTGCTATCTTGGCCTTGAAGCGGCCACCGAGAAGTATGTTACTACTCCTGATGTCTCTGTGAACTATGCTTGGCCTGATATGTGAATGGATGTAGTGAAGGCCATTGGCAACGTCCAGTGCTATGTTCAGCCTCTGTTTCCATGAGAGGAAGGTGAATTTGTTTGAAGAACAAGATGACTTCATGGGGAACAACCATGTATCCAAGGATGTATTTTCAGCAAACTCATACACAAGGAAAAAATCCTCCTTACGAGCAGAGACTCCTCTCAACTTAACCAAGTTTGCATGGCTAAGCCTCTGCAAGATGGTCAGTTCCTCAGTGATATCACGTCTGGCCCTCTTCACCGCAAACACCTCTCCATTGAGCGTGGCTTTGTAGACTGAACCATCTATTCTACACTTGTCATCTAGATTCATGGTAGCTGCCATGATGACTTCAATATCATACAAAATGGGATTATCCAAATAGGTTGAAACCCCAAGCAGCAGCTTATCAGCCACAGTCTTACTCTGTCCAGATGAAGAAGAACCACAGCTGGTTTTTTTGTTAGAATTGAGAAGATCAGCAGTATCCAAACATGATGAACCCGTGCAAACCAAAGACACAGCCTTTCTTCGTTCATGGCTATACCTGAAGTAAGCAAGCACCAACAAGGACCACAAAGCCAAGGCCAGAGCAACTCCTAACGTGGCTGATAGTATGACAATGGTTCTCTCTAGCTTTTCAGACTTGCGTCCCGGAGCGTCGGAAAGAGAGCTGTTATTATAGTAGATTGGTGGAGGAAAGACTGGCAGCTGTGAAACTGGAATCAAGATAGGGAGTGCAACAGCAGCTGTGAAGTTACGGTAATTGTTGAAGGTTTGTATGGTAGCTTCAGAGGTATTCATCTGTTTGCTGAGGGTGGCAATGTCATCCCCACGCTGCCATACGTACGTCAAGAGCTGGTTGATGCCGGAGTCCAACTCAGCCTTTGTAACACACCTGCAATGCAATGGAAACAACACCTCTTGGCCAACCTTGAGATTGGTTGGAACCAGAGAAGGGTTCATCTCCCCCACCGCATTGAAATCAGTGAGGTTTTCGAAGCTGCTGATGGAGACTGAGTAGAAGTTGTCACCGGACTTCATCAGATATGAGACGTTGGCGACGGACTGGTTGCCGGAGCAACCGCAAGAGATGGGAATGAGGAGGAGTTGGCCGGGGAAGATAGGTGGCATCCTCGGAGGAAAGGTTGTTGGCTCTTTGTATTAAGGAACGGCTGACACCGAAGAGATCCGAGATGTGGCCGGTGTCCAACAAGTCCGGCGACTGGGCTCGGTAGATAACATAAGTTTTGCAGGTTGTGGACGTTTTGGACGTGCAGGAGAAGGATGTCGTGTTGGTGTTTGTGGTTGTCTGAGCTTCAACGAGGTTGACGGTATTGGTGGTGGAGGAGAGAAGGGTGATGATGGTGATGAGGACTTGGGAGAAGAAGAACCATGGGGTGGCCCATGGATATACAATAGATGATGGTATTGGTACTTTTTTTCTATTTGGTATTTGGTTTTGGTTTTGAGGTATAGAGTGGAAAATGATGAAGTTTAAAATCATGTTAATAATTTAAGCTTATTAATGTGTAATTTTCTATGATGTTATATAATTATTGAAAATAAGTAGTCATTATTGGCAGGACATTTTGTCGTTAGCTGGGGGAATATATGCCTTAACTCATTCCTTTTTTTGTCATATGATTCCACATTGCTATCTTCTACCAGAATTCAATTGGTTACAGAACATATGTTAGTGTTTTAAGAAATAATCAAACGGTGATTTCTTCCTCTCTCTCTCTCTCTCTCTCTCTCTCTCTCTCCTGCTCTATATATATATACACTAATATTGTTTGTTTTTATTAATTTTCTGAACAACTTGTGATTTTTTGAAGTGCAGTTGAGATGATGGGAGATATAAACTTTAAATGAATGTTCTAAAATGGGTTGAAAGTACATGCAGGTATTGAGTACACAAAAAAAATTCCCAGAAGCTTGATGATAGATTACTCTAGCTGCAATTGTTTTGTTTTGAAGGGATTTTGAAATTTTCAGTTCAGCATACAGAGGAAAAAAAATTATCGGGTAATCAACTTCCATGCTAATTCTTGGAGCTCAAAATGGCGAAGAATTTTCCGTCAGTGCCAGTTTGTGCAACCTATATGGAGTTTCTTCTTGCACTTTTTCGGTTTACCGGCACTCCCGTCCTCCTTGGGTGAGGTGTGGGAGTCCTGGTGGTTCAAACTTCGGCCTTGTCTGCGTTCCTTAAGTGGCCTCATTATTAAAACGGTTGCTTGGCATGTCTGGATTGCTAGGAATGATTGCATTTTTAATGTTGTCTGCGTTTCTCCTTCTTCTATTATCTCCAAAGTTGCCCATGTGTTGATCCTGTGGTTTTCTGCAGCCTCTCCCTCTCAGCAGGCGAGTTTTGGTGAGCATACTTCTACTCTTCGTCGCAGCTTGGTGTTCTTTGGGCAGCAGGAGGATCCCACCGGTGGAGCTGCTCCCGGTGGAGGGGACCCTAATCAGGCACTGGGGTAGTGCTCTTCTGTATGGGTCTTGGCCAGTCGGGTGTTGACTGGTTTGTTTTGCTCCCACTTCTAGTGGGATTTTGTGTTTCTGTTGTTGTTTCTGACCGGTTGGTCGACTTTTTGATCTTTCGACTTTTATCATGGCAGTGTGGTTTTATCCACTTTTTCATATGGCGAAGAATATATATTTTTTTATTTTTTTGGTTAAACCGAGCTACATAGTAGCTATTTATATTGATAACAAAAACTGTTAATACAACTTGGAAACAACACAAATAACAAACAACCACACTCACAGACACAATCCTAGACAAAATACAGAAAAAACTGGAAATTTCTAAAACATGTTAAGCTAACAAGCCAGCCTGCTGAATTGTCTTCATAAACCAACAGAGATAGCCTAGAAATTCCCATGCCCCGTCCAGCCAAAGAAGTGACAAAGAATATTAGCAATAGCAATCAATCCAAAAGGCCTGAAAGGGATCTGACGGCGAACAATGCAAGAAAAAATAGGCAGAGAAAACGTCCAGAAATGATACTGCATGATCCATAATAATAATAATAATAATAATAATAATATATATGCAAAGCATTGTAACATTTACTCGGTTTCTTGGTGCACTAGATTTCTTTGGATTTCTCCTATTCAGTTAACCATCTTATTATTGGTAAGATGGATTAAAAATTCATGCTTCTCTTCTGCATAAGCTGGCATTATATCCTGTTCCAACAAGTGATGGACTTTTCAAAGTTATAAAGCTTGCATTACAATAATCATCAGGTCTCTCCATCAATACAGAGACCAGGCAATTTGTTCTCGAATTCTAATTTTCAAATCAAACACAGTTTCAGGTTCAGGAAACAGGAACCAGTTCTTGTTAAGCTTGAGCAAATACACAAACATTAGAAGACAAAAAGGATATCAAACTGATATATGATATTGCTAAAAAAACAAAGCATCCAAATGGAAATAGACCAGAAGAGGATAAATAATATATCTTGCGTCGATAAGTTAGAGGTTGCTATCAGCCAGGACACCAACCACAAAGCAATCATTCTAATTGAATGAACGCACAAAAATAAAGATATAATTTAGAATAAACATAGACATATTCCAATCATTCTGAACATTTCACAAGTTCTAATTTATTCAATATCAATGGTAATTTTGATGTTCCTATCATTCAAGTGATTAATGGAGAGTACAATTTGCAGTCTCTCTCCTTTACTTTTTCTTTTTCTTCCTTTCCGTTGATAAACAAACACAAATTTTCCTATAAACTGAAGTCCGGCATTTTGAAACAAGGACAGTGACTATAAATGCTATGTGAACAGGAATGATTCGATGCAGAGGTTTTACTATGGAAAGCTCCCCGTCATCCTAATGTGGTCAAGGGTTCGCTTGAGACCGAACTGAAGAACTGCTTGGTTGCCAGCACGGAAACCATCACCATATGCTGATGAAGTATCTGATTCTATCTGATGTTTGAAAAACTCTCCAAGCTTCCTCTCAAATTGAGATTTTGCACCTTTTTTTGATGGACCAGTTGAAGAAGAGGATGAGGTGGAGGCAACATTACTACCGGAACCTGACATTATTTCAGAATCCAACCACATATGAGCAAGCACCTGGCAAATGCCTTCTTCGACTTCTTGGCTAAGAGAACGGTATCCTGCACCCAAATAAAGACCTCTCTTTAGCACAATTGCAGTAAGATAAACAGAACTTTGCACCACTACATTATACCAATGTAAGGCTTAAAAAAACCATATGATGTGAAATTTTCTTCTCTTCCCACTCCAAGTGCGCAATAATAAATGCTTGTCAAAGATGAGCATGTGTCTTCTCGATTTGAATACAATTATGCACAATTACAAGAAACTAAAGATTCATTTTTGCTTAAACCTTGAATTATGGTTTCACTATACACAACCACTTTAGTTGTGTAGGTTCAACTATATAAAAGATGATCCATATATGATTGATAGAATCCTTCTAAAGTTGAAGGTTGAAGAACATAATGTTGAGCATACTGAGACGGCGGTGTTTAAACAAATAAATGACAACATAATAGGAAAAATATCAAAATGGAGACTTCAACTGCGCACAAGATGAAGGCTGTTTCAAGCAGTGTAAGCTATGCCTGTTGTATACTAGTATAGTAAGAGAGATGGTCCAAATTGTTATGATAAGAAAGGGGAAGAGAAACCAAAGAAGACAAGGACAGAAACATGATATCGAGGTAAGACTACAAAAGAAAGAGAAGGATGAGTGAGGAAGGGGAAGCTGCCTCTTTGACCATACAGCTTCAAACAAGACTTTTTTGTTATTGTTGTTGTACCATACCTTGATCCTTGGCCCCCATATTATCTACATTTGGGTCATAATTCTAACAGATGATGAACAATCTCAAGATGAACCACACCCTCATTGACCAATTTACCGCAAAAACAACACTATAAAATCAATGCATTTGTGCAATAAGTGTGATGTATCGGTTCAATAACTTAAAGTCTTAAACCTGTCAGAATTAGAAATGTAAACCTGCTAGAAAACAAAGGCAAAGACCCAAAAACCAGGTAGTACCTTTAAGCCTCAACCATGCATGCATCATTTCATGAGCAAGAATTGAGCCTGTCAACAACCTGCATTAAGAACAAATTCAAGCATCTCTTGATTATTAGAAATTACAAGCATTTCATATTTGAATGCAGACAAGAAATTGCTTAATACTAGGTGAAAATCATGGCAAGTAGTGCTAAAAGAAAAACATGGAAATCAGGTAAAATAGTATTGTTAAAGTTGGGATGGATAAACTACATAATATTTGAAAGCAACAAGTATATAATAAAGGACAATTACCTTGGAAGCCCATATAAAATAAGAATAGCTGTCACTTCACATCGCCTAGTGAGCCTATATGGCTCTGTTATCATATCCATGAATCTGTTTCCAGCCCCAATCTTTGGCCTCCGCAAAATCTGTTCAATATTAACTTCTTCAGAACTAAAATAACTCAGACAAGCATATCTGAAATATATCGGGAAACGAAAACAACTCATATATATGCTTTATAGTGAGAACTCTTACAGTGCTGACAGTTTGCTCTTCAGACAAGCAGAGCCCTCTTGTTTCAGGTAGGTGATGATGCCCCTTTTCAAATGGAATGAAAAAAATCAGTTGAAGGAAAAAAATATTCAAGTATATTATCAATCTTGTAATGAAACAATGAAGATTTTTATACAGTGGCCTTACATGCTTCTCTCCTTCCATGGCCTCATTCAGTGCCGGCCTCTCAACCAAAAGCAATGGAACCTGTTGTTCTATTTTCATGTTTAGTCCTTCATAGAACTCCTGTATATCAAGGTAAAGAGGCTGGCATTCACTGGTATCCATAATTGAAGAATCCAGACACTCCAGGCAGAGCTTTCGTCCATCATCCAAAGCAACATATCTTACGTCTCTAGACTGAGATTTTGTATAAACAAACGCAAAAATGATTGCTGGAGCATGAGAAATTAAAAAACCAAGATGCAACTTCAGAATCCACATGCAAGATGATACCATGGTGTAATTAAAAAGAGTTCTCAATATTTATACATTTTTATATGTGTACATCACTGAGGGCATCTACAGATGCTTAGAAAAAACTGACAAAGATATGGATACTTGCAATAAACAAAGAAATAATTTAAACCAACCTCCATACGTTCACAGCTGCAGCACCGTGGAGTTCCATCAACTTCATGTGATGGGCAGTATTTCTGCCCCCAGAAAGGGTGCGCCCTGTACTCAATGAGACCATTCATATTCGTCGGGATCTGAATGGAAAACATACTGACTGCATGTTAGACATTTTAAAGAAGGCTCACAATATATTTATGATTCTATCATATATTCTAGGAGAATGAATTCCTAAAGTTGTTCGCAAATAACATTCCCATTTTCTTATTTTATTATAAGAGTTAAAATAAATAAATAAATAAGGCATATGAACAAAAGCATCAGTCCAAAGTAGAACATTTAGAATTCATAGTGAAGACTATTTGATGTTGGTGAGAAATCCACAGAAGATGCATCGCTTAAATAGAAAATAATGAATTCAACTAGGAACACACACTTGAAAGAACAGTAGAGTGGAACAAGAATTACTTACAAATTGCTTACAGACATCACATTTTGGATGATATTGCTCCTTGTAACAAGCTTTGTGATATGGGTAGTTCCCAGACATAGAGAACTGTGCAAAAGAAGCTAGGAGACTTCAGAAGAAAATTTTAATGCACTTCCCCTGAGGGAAACAAACAGTTTATAACCAACATTACCTCATAGTCAGATATTGGTTGATTACAAGCATGGCAGCGGAAACACTCTGGGTGCCACACAGCGCCCATACAGCTGAGAAAGCGCCCATGGCCAATCTCAGTATTACAGCCAGCACATATCCTGGGGTAAAATAATTTAGCGCTCGTGAAAAATAAGATAAGCTAGAGTCTTAGATACGCACAAAAAGAGAACAAAAAAATTGAAGCTACATGTCTTATCTTCTTCCACAAACCATAAGACTATCCATAATGGTATGCCAGTTTTGTTCCCACCACAGTCCTTTATGGTTAAGTAACCATCTAGGCAGCCCAAATAGAGCAGCATTTGACGCATGTTTATGCTGTTATATTACATTGTAGCCTTTTGAATACCATGAACCTTCTCTCTCTTGTATTTATAGCTCATATCACCAAAATCATCTTCATGAGACAAGTAACTAGTAGTTGGGTTTGCAAATAAACCAAGTTATTCATTAACAGGTCATAGCTAAGCTTGACAAGGACTCATTTATGTAAATTAATAAGCGAATTGAAGCCCCATGTAGAAGAATGTTCAATAAAAAGGCCAGAGCTCATAAACAAGCCCATTAAACAACTTGTAAAGAAGCTCATTCATGCAATCTTTTATATGACACCTCTAAATGCACACACACGCACACACATATTAGTTCACAAATCAATTTGACAGTAGGTTTATGAAGTAACATATAAACTTAAAACAGATAAAGCTTGGTGAGCTCAAAATTAGTTAAGATCAAATCATATAATGTTCAGAAAATGCTAGCTTTTAAGTCTACATTGTGCCCATTTTATCAATCAAGCTTGGAGCATCAACCCCTAACTAACTCAGTTCAAGATCTGCCAAATCATGACAAGGCTTGGCTCAACTTAGTTACAATTTGCAATCCAATACGCCACACATGAGTGCCATCCCCAATCTAATGGTTTAAATCTTCTTTAAAAACAGAATAGAGACAGCAAACCCAAACACGCGCACATGTCAAGCCAAGTAGAAGAACAAGAACCTGACACCAGAGGAAAAGAGAAAAGGCATTGGTTGATAAATATGGCCATTTTCCCGAGGAGGGGACTCCACATTTAGACTCTCCTGTAAGGCTCTCGCAAGTTCCTCATCTTCTTCCAAATGAGATCCATTATCTGGAAAGGACAACCATAAAAAATAAGAATACAATAACCACCAATAACAGGATTTTGATATAGAATAAATAATAGGTTTTAACAGAAGCTAGAAATGAATGAAATAGTGAAGTAGCAAAATTATTATCAAATGTCATTACTCAAAAAGAAGAAACATCAATTTAATACATAGCCAGTTAAATTGAAAAACTCAATAAAAAGAGATATATAAGATACTCACCAATTTCCTTTGCTTTTTTATGTTCTTCCTCTGATAGGGAAAGGGCAATAGCATGATCTATATCTTCATTTTCATACTCTGACAGTACATCCTGTATTCAGCATCTTGTGGTATTCAGCTATGAAGTTAAATAAATACATCAATAGCAAGACACTAGGATAAGACGAACTTAAATAAGACTGTGATTGGAGGAGATAGACATCAGAAGTTCAAGACTAAATATGTGCCTTCACAGAGGTTATTCACATTAATTAAAAGTAGGAGGAAATATCATTTTTCAAAAACCATATTTACCATATCACCCAAAGTTGCAAAGAACCATATGGAAGTAAACACAGATAAGCATAAATTGGTTGAACAAAGAATTTTGTTCCCAAAATATTCTGTCAATTCTTAATTGTATTATAATTTAGAACTTCAAAAGGTACATGAGGTGGCATCCCCTATACAAAAATATGTGATCGATTCATATTCACGTTCCAAGAACAATACCATTCTAAAGGCTAATCTGTTATCTAACTCAGAAATGCCTAATTATTCAGGCTATGAAATTTTTAAAATTACAAATGAGAGAAAACATAACAGATAAAGTTGGGAAGCAAAAAATAAAATAAAATAAAATAAATTTAAGTTGTCGAACACACATCAGGTTTTAAAGTTAGTTGTGGTATTGCAATTACCAATGAACTAGAGGGCTCATTCCAAATCTCATCAGCAGCAGCTTTTCCATGATATTGCCCTTCAGAAATTTTATGGCTGGAACCTTTAAATATCTTGTTCAGCCAACCCATTGGACTAGACGCTATGCAAACCTGAACAACACATCCAGCATAAAAACACGAGCTTTAAAAAGTAAAACTTGAAGAAAATTATGCTAACATAAAATTGAACTGTTATGGATCGCTTTCAACTTGAGATTACTAAAAGGCAAACTACACTTGCTATCCCAGAAAATTATAAAACCAAACATCATTCATTGATAGGAATATTCCCTCAAGAATTTCAATCACATGAAAAGAAAGCACAGGGTAAATGCTTACATAATTCCTCGAATTCCCACAATCACTCAATGACAGAAGATAATGGAGAAACTCGGGGATAAGCAAATTAGGGGAGAAAAGAGCCGGTTATCAATCAAAGCTTTCATAATTGCATAAACTGAGAAAGAAAGAAATTGCTTTCCGCCAAAGCAATAGAAGAAAGCAGCCATCTTTCTTCCAAAAAGCAAAAAGAAAAAAAACAATAATCAATCAGATTGCGGAAGCTGAACCTTGAACTTAAACAAAAAGATCAACAAGCATTCGATTCAAAAACCAAATCTTTATATTCACCCCTCATTACATGGATGCCAACCCCAGCCTTTCTCCATACTAATAATTTCACATCCAAATTTTGCACAAAGAGAATCCCAATCCGAAATTCCCAAATCCTAATTGCCCAATCGCCACAAGGATCCGATTCCATAATCGGTAACCAGACCTTCAACAATGAAAACCTGACGATGGCATCAAAACTTCATGGACGTGACCATCCTCGATAATAGGAGATCAACGAATTCAAATAAACCCGCATCCAATCAAGGAAAGCAATAACAATATCATTATAATTTTAAGAATAAAAATAAAAATCCCTCTCACCTCAAACCTGAAGAAATCCCGGCAAAAACAAAGAAACCGATCAAAAAAATAGGGCCTTTTGATCGCTGGAATAAAGAAGAAGAAGAAGAAGGAAGAAGAGAAGGAGAAACTCAGCAATCAAGGAGAAGTAGAAGGGCTTCCATCTTCCTCTCTTCCAAACCAGAGCGAGAGAGAGAGAGAGAGAGAGAGAGAGAGGGAGAAGAAGAGAAGCCCAAAGTCAAAAAGAAGCGTTTTTATGTTAATTTGAAGTTTGTTCAGAGTGAATATCAACAGCCGAAACCCAAAAAAAATTAAAAAATAAATAAAATAAAAATAAAGATAGATTTGGTTCCAAAGGGGAAGTGGTCGGGTCCCATCTCAATGCCGCCTCCTTTCACCCATTCATTCAATTTTTCAAACCCTAATCCAAAAACAATTTGAACTCATTTATCTTTTTTATTATATATATACACACACAAAAATTCATCTTCTACGAACATCAGTAGAATTCTATTCTACATTCAAATGAAATCCAGTAACTACAAATTATCCATCCGTTTAAACAATATTTTCAATAGTAAATGTGCACAATATACTTCAGCAACATTAATAACCCAAATCAAAACTCAATTTGAATTCATTTATCTTTTTTATTATTGTTGTTATTATATATACACACAAAGATTCATCTTCTATGAACATTAGTAGAATTCTATTTTATACTTAATTGAAATCTAATATCTACAAATCATCTATCCATATAAACAATATTTTTAACAGTAAATATTCAACAGTAAATATGTACAAAGTACTTCAATAGCATCATAAACAATGATATATATATATATATATCGTTTAGGACTCTTTTCGTATGTACTTTAATTTTATGTTGGTTTTTGTTTTAGTTTGAAGATGGCGCACGAGGGATGTGGGATCATGTTTCATTCATGGATGGGTTGATTGTTTTAATGCTTTCTTGAGACTATGCTCTATTGATTTAAAAAGTCTAAAAGTATGTTGCTTTGAGCGCAGCACAAGCTACCCTGAGATTAATTTAAAAGGCATGGGGTGGCAGTAAAGAGATCACCACATTATTTATTATTTATTATTTGTTTTTTAAAAAGATTCTCTCACTTTTAAATAAATAAGAATAATGAAATTATTCTAAAAAAAATTTTAATAAAATGGAGTTCCACGTTATGTATGTGTGTTGTAAACAAGTAAGGCCAACCAAGCCAGTAACAATACTTTGTCGTCTACTTGATTAGGGAAATGGACTATGGAGGATGTTAGATTAGTGGTGGAAATGGCATCAAAGTGTGTGAGATTAAGACTAATTAGAAATAAATCCTGAAAATAATTCAATATGATCTAAACTAATAAGTAATAAGTGTGTCACATTATGAAATGGTGATTCTATCCAAAAGCAAAAGATAGTTTGGTACTATGTCGGCATCAAACTACTGGTTGATGTTTGTTTTGTTGTTTAATAAGATGGCAGGTGGACGGTAGATTCATATAAACTAAAACCAATTTAATTAAGTAATTGATTGATTGATTAATTAGGGCAATTTGGCATCACCACCAACTATTCTAATGACTTAATGAATGGTCAAAACAGGGCTTCCATTACCACAAGCATTGTGGGCTGAGCCCATGAAAAGTTATATGGACTTTATAAGCTGCCCCAAAATGGGCCTGGAATAAAAAATAAATATAATGTTGCTTCATGATAAAGAAAAGGACTCAATCTCCAGAAAATAATATATATATACATACATACATACATACATACATACATATATATATATATATGTACATGGTGGTCTCCTACTTTTCTTTTTCTTTTTCTTTTTTTATTTTCCAGCAAATTAAGTAAAACAGTAAAATAAAAACCTTGCACCTTTTGCTTTCTAATATTATATGGTTTATCCATATTTTTCAAAAACCCTTGCACCCACTACGATCCATTCGCTTTTTATTAAATTTAATAGTTTTTTGTTTAATTCATCTCCTCAATCACACTTGATCACAGGGTTGGAATATCAATGCAAGCTACCCTTCTTTTGGGTTGGACCTACATATTGATGGATAAGCATGGGTGACAAGGTAAAGCGGCTTAGCCCAACAAGCATAATAATTCCCAAGAAGACACTGGAGAAGATCACCAGATCACCAATATATACAGCCAACTATATAATATATATGTCTGAAAATTTCATATGCATATATACATATATATATATATGTATGATTGCAAAGGCAAATTCTAGCCTTGTGAAATGGAGAGCTAGCTAGCACATATGTATTACATATAATTTAATTATAGTATAGGTAGGTACATATGGAAGGGAGTGTTAAGTGTCCCACAGAGAAAACCAAGGTTGTCCTACAAAAATATAAGGCACCTATATATTCCTGTCTCTTGGCCCAACGCTTGATACAACAAAAACTAAAAGTTTGATGTCATTCTCTTGAAAGCATGAGCTACTAAATCCTATGCCCACAATAAGTTAATAATAACCAACAAACTACCATGAGGTAGCATTCTGAACCATCTCTGTCAAGCTGGTCCTTGCACCTTACTCATAATAACTTGAATACTTTGTTCCACACCTACAATAACAATGTCAAACTAGACAAAATTTCTTTCACGTCACTTGATAAACTCATGACTGACTATTCGGATTTCCATTTGCCAGCAGCCTAACTCAAACCTTTGTTTCTGTTCCACCAATTAATAGAGCGTAATGTTTTTACACTCCAATCGTCTGACAAGTTTGGAGATTTAATTATATATAAATATGGATGTCTAAAAACAATAGACTGGATTTCATAACCATTATTAATGATCACATCGAGATAGCAGCAAGAAATAAACAAGTTAAAATAAAGCCATTAATAATCTTACAAGTGGAATTCGCTGTAGACAATTCTTATTTTTCTCGTTGTGCTGAAACTAATGGAGGAATATTTGAAAGTAGTTTTGTAAACCACTCTTAATTAAATCCCAACCGTTACGGATATAAGGATAAAAAATTAAATTAAATTCAAATACATAAATTTGTATACTTTTTATATTTATTTAAGATTATTTTTTTAATTTAATAACCCTTATCTTTTGAAATTTGTGATCTGGCAATCCCACGATAGGGTATCCTTCACCCGATCTGGAGTGTAGGACCAGTGTCGCCTCATTTATATTCTAACCTAGCGGCAATGTTTGGAAAACATCCATTGAAACCATACACCAATGCATGAATAGATGATCTTCACTTCAATTCATATGGTTTTTATTTTAGGGTTTGATGATAAGTTTAGAAATTGCCGTTAGCATAACAGAAATCCCTTTTTAATTTTGGAAGACCTAGAGACCGAATTTGGAGAAGATCAAAATACACAATTTGTAGATCTTAATCGTAACTAGTTTACTGCAAAATTGCAAATTTTCTACGTGTATCCTGTAAGTTATAGCCTTTAAATTCAAATGCCTTGGATAAGACTTTTGTGCAGACCTTGAAAAGTTATTGATTTGTTTCATGACTTTAATTTATAGCTTGAATTAGATATATAATTATATAAGCTATAGAATTATAAGTGTAGTTGTGCCAAATGATTTTATTGGGGAGAATCCAAAAATTGATTGGTGTTTTTCATGGTTTTAGATGCAGTATCTATTAAAGTGTAAAATAAGAAAGTGATGCCTTAGTGAGTTATCTGACTATACATAACAACATCATTACTTTTGGATATGTATATTGAGAGATATACATGTTTTATAACGGTTTGTCTGAATTACAATTCTACAAAAATTGTTAAAGATTCAAATGAATGTTATAATTTGAGTAGTTCTCTAAATAATGTGAATTTCGGATATATATATATATAGTTTTAGATCTCTACATTTCTCATATCTTTGAAAGTTGTGATTTAGAAAAATATATGTAAAGTTATGAGGGATTCAGTACTCAATGGTCATGATGGAATTGCTCATATGTTCTTAGAGTGGATAATTGCTATTGTACCCTCGCATCCATATTTGGAAGAGTAGAGTGATACCTTGATCTTTTTTCATCTGTATCCTTCTCTCATAATACTATTGCTTATTAGCCTCTCAACCTTTGTAGCATCACCAGTCTCTTGAAATTCTCTCTTTTTACATACCCCTGAGGGGCCGTTTGGTTCGTGGTAATGACATATTACCACGTAACGAGATTACCATGATAATATGAGTGGTAATGTTATATGGGTGGCAATATTGCGGTAATTTAATATAACCATGTTTAGTTGGGAACTCTTATTACTTTGGTTTTCATGGTAATCAATTTGTTAAAATATAAAAAGTTATAAGATTACCATGGTAATCCAAAATAGACACCAAATTTAGTGGTAATAGGATTACCACTTTCTTGGCAATATTTATAAGTTGGTAATGTGATATTACCATACAGATTACCACTGATACAATGCCAAACGTGGTAATATTTTCAAATTACCATGTAACACATGGTAAACTTTCTACATTACCGCGAATCAAACAGCCCCTGAATGTGTAAAATAGATAGAATTAAATAATGGTTGTGTTGAAGGAGTTTTAATGTCTTTAGAAAATATTAATATAGGGTTTTTTTTGGGAAACTTATTCAATTTGGGATTTGGAGTTTTGGGGCGTTAATCTAGTAAGTAACACCATATATATATATATATATATACTTATTACCGATAATTGTCAATTTATACTTTTATTTAATTAAATTCTTTCGTTTTTTAGGTTGCTTATATATAATATTAAATCTTTTGTTGGGTTTTCATTCATTTTTTGTTATTATATATTTATTACAATTTTGAATTATTTTTATTTCTCAAAAACATAAATTCCCAACATTTGATTATATTTGTTAATCTTGATATATTAAGGTAGTTAACTGTGTTGAATTTAACTGGATTATTTTTGCTATTAAAGAAATGGGATCATGCGTATGTTGATAGTTTTGCTTGGCAAACTATTTTCCAAATTCTGATATTCTGTTTGGTTTTGGATAACAAGGTTTATTTAAATATAAATATATTTAGTTTCCAATTAACTAGGCACTAACCTTGTCACCAGGGGGTTAAACACTAACCATGTCAACATGAACCTCTGATCGACTCTTATAAAAAATTATAATTTCATACCGTTACGTCAGTGAAGAATAACAGCATCTGATGATCTGGCTCGGGTCACCGAGGTTAAATAAATGAGCTATGAAAATATGACTCTGATCACCGAGTTTAAATAAATGATCTCTAATATTTTGTTTTGGTCATAGTGATTAGGAGACATATTTGTTACTTATTGAATTGTATTTTGTTGAACCACTTTGATTTCATGAACTATTATTTTGACAAATAATTGTATTATTTTATAAGATTTGTTTCTGTTTTAGAATTCTTTAAATTTCACATGATCCTAACATTTTAGTGAGTTACTTACTTACTAGTTGTCAACCTCATAATCTTGTTTGTAACTCTTTTTTAGATCAGGAGTAAGTGCTCAATGGCCAATTAAGTGGACCAGCGAGAGCATGTGTTCCATGTTTAATTGAGTTAATATGTTGTCCGTGTTAGTATATGAATTTTGTTTTAGAAAACATCTTTGTAATCCAACCTCTTATATTGAGTTTTTATTTAAAGTTGAAATTTTTTTTGTTATATTTTTGTTGTGTTGTGAGAACAGTTCTGAGGCTTTTCATGTTTAATGGGCTCCACTTTATGGGTGTGCTGGCATTTGTCGGTGCACCGGGTCCGGCGACCCAGATTCGGAGTGTGACAAGTTTCTTTTTCTTCTTCTATTCCGTATGGTTGTTTTTGTAATTTTGAAAAAAAAAAAACAATGATGCAACTGGACAAGTTAACAAGCAATAAAAAAAAAAGGTCCAAAAAGAAAAGCCATAATTCAGTTCACTTTAGAATATCAGTTAAAGTTCCCACTTTATTTTAGCATCAATAAATGGTTAATGACCTTACACTAGATCACACTAGAAGTGAGACCTAAAAGAGTTTCTCGTACATCCTCTGACTAATTTAGATGCTACATTTGATTTAACTACACTCACCGAAAGAAGTAAACAAATTAAATATTTATATATATATATATATATATAAGAACACTTGCAAGTGTTCTTATATATACAAGCAACTTGACGATGTACTAATCAGAATTGTACATGTACTAATCAAAATACAAGCAATTCTTGACGATGCAACAACGACAGCAATGGAACAACAGGAATATATATCATGAAGAATACGTGCAAAATCAGGTATCTTATCTATTTAGTGGTTCAGAAAGTAATGCATGATCAATTGCAGACTGTTTAATTATCTTGAAAACTATAGCTAGAGAAGTATTTAATTACTGTCATATATACACACACACACACACATATATATATATATATCCACACATGAAAGAGATAGAGAGCTAGTCAGGATCTTGATGTGATGAGAAACAATACTAGGGTAGCTAGTAGTAGAAGAAGCAAGTTGGAGGTAGTGGTCCAAAGAGAAGGGGACCCAAGGACCCATGCATGAAGCCATAGTTTCGCAAGTGATAAAAAAAAGAGTTGAGAAACAAAAGGCCATGCTTAATATCTAGAGAACAACCGGGGCATTGAACCAGGCTGGAACCTGCAGCATAGTGCCAAGTGTCACATTGATCCACCGCACGAGACGACGATGTTGGACCACCTTGGCATCTCCTCGTGGCCCCGGCCACACCCTGTCGGAGCTCGACCACGTCGGTTGGCGTCCTTTCTTTCATTTGCTTTAATAATTCAACCTCCCAAATGTCTTTATCATCACCATGGGCCCTCATCAGCACCCTCTTTCCTTTTTGCATTACTCATTACTTCCATTCCCAAGCCTGCCATCTAATTAAACAAACAAACACATATGACATATACCCTAGCCTGCTAATTCATTCTTTCACCTAGCTGCTAGTTCCTTAATTTTGAACTATATATAGTTTGTATGTTGTACATGCATGCCATATATACACACACAAAATATATATATTAAGCTGAACATGTGCTTGGATGCTCGTGCATGTAATGTAAGCAATCATCTGGGACTTCACAGCTTCTCAGAGCATGGGAACTTTATTTGCATTGATCAGTACACACTGATGTTTATGTATATATATATATATATGCAATTCATCCACAATGGCATGAAAAGTGGATATATATATATATATATATTGTGTGGGATCTAGCTAGTATAGTATTGACCAACAAATGATTGATGAGACTGTTTTCTTGGGGACAGACTGAGACTGGCGTGAAGATGCATGAGGTACGATTTACTCGTAATGGCAGTACAAATGAAAAAGTGTGCTCCATGCACGTGCATAGTCAGCTAAAATTCCAACATTTCGTACTACCTCATCATCACTGCCACGGCCTTCTTTTACATATATACTACCATAAGATCTAATTAAATTTAGGGAGCAGTACAACTAGATGATCTAACGAGCTAGCCCTTATTAGAGGTGCACCCATTCACTGCACACTGCTAGCCCGCTGCATGGCCCACTGATATATGCAATCTTTTGTGTTTCCAAATGTACTACTAATTATCATAAAAGCTTTTCTTTTCAGGCTTGCCATGCATCATATTTCTAATATATATATATATATATACGCTTTTCTTTTCAGGCTTGCCATGCATCATATTTCTAATATATATATATATATATATCTTTACATTTTGGTTTGCATTCAAATGTTGCATAAAAATATTGATACTCTTATAAAGTAAAACGCTGATAAAACATATATATTGTTAATAACAGTCTGGTTGTTTTCACGCCAAAACAGAGCCAGTGGAGTAGTGAGGTGGCCTGTCTTTTTTTTATGACGAATTTAAATTTCATTTTAATTATATATTTGATGGTGATTTGTGAAAACTTGACACATTGATTATTTAAGGAATTGAATATGATCTCACTTAACAAGGGATCAACTTTAATTTAGAATAATTAATCAGATTCTGCAAGAAATAAAATGTATGATGTGTGGATTTGTATTGTGTACATATCTAAGATTTTTAAGTAAGGTATTAACAATTTATAATTTGAGTAGTATACATTAATATTAGTGTTAGATAATGTTCGTGTGTGTGTGTGTGTATATATATCTGCGCAACAAGCAATTACCAGTTAAAGGAGTGTTTGTGATATTAATTAGTAAACATGTGCAAAAATTAGCTATCTTATTCATTTTTAAACTACATAACCAAAATTAATCGGGTCATAATCCATTTTATATAAATTAGTGAATTAGCATAGTTTTTTATTTTATATATATAAAAATGGATAAACCACTAATTTATTAAGAAAAGAAGAATAAAAAAAAAACAATGCAAACTAAAAGAAAAACAAAAAGAAAATAGGAGTCTCTCACAAGAAGTGAGGAGAAAAGGAAAAAGAAAAAACATAACAAAAACAACGGAAGCCGGAAGAAGGAAAGGCTGGGTCGGTGAAGACTAACGGCTGGTAGTAAGGCCTTCCCGAGCCAAGAGGGCTAACAGAAGACTACTCCTAGTTTAGGTTGTGCTCTATATCGCCGGCAAAGTCTTGCTCCTTTAATGTAGTTTTAGTTGATAAGTTTGTATCAATTTGAGCTTATATTGCATTTGCAAGTCAAATAATACAAGAACAAACGAATTCAAAATCAAATAGTTTAATCATAACCCATTTAATTTTAACATCACAAGGGCGTGAGAGATAAAATTAAATTAAGATGCTAAACAAATTTAATGTTTCATATTTATTTCAATAAAGTTGTGATTTTTTTTTTTAATAAGGAGGATAAATCATGAATTTATCGAAAAAAGAGAAAAGCAGAGTAGTATATAGAAAAAAACATATACGGCAAAACAAAGTAGAAGACTTAAAGATGTGATTTATCCATATTTATTAAAAAAAAACTAAACGAATTCAATATTTTTAGACACTTAAAATGAAATTAAAAATTAAAAATAATTTTTTTTTTGTCATTTTGTTTGATCTTGGTTTTGATTGTTCTTACTTTCACTTTTAATAAATAAGTACGTGATTCATTCATTTTATTTAAAAATGAAAACTAAAAATAATTAAACAATAATTTTCTTCTGTGTAGTGGACTTCCTTGGGCCCATTCTATGGGTGGAGGATGGAGGTGTTAGGAAACATTAAATTTGATGCTAGGTAGTTGCCAAGAAGAAGGTCTAATTATGAGTCATGATGTCGCATTATTATTATTATTATTATTATTATTATTATATGGCAAATAAACATAACAAAGGAGGAGGTTTCTTTTGGGGGTAATAACATCAGGGTAATCAAAAGAGAGGCATGAAGCAGGCTGCAGTACTGCAAAAACACACGACACAATTAATTCACGTCTCACCTTTGGAAGTTGCAGCTAGTAGCTAGCCTTGCAATTGTGAATGTTATATATATATATATATATAATTTGTATGTTGTGATATTTTTTTTCCCTTTGAGATATGATGACGGAGTACTTGTTGCCCCAAGAGTATCCCAAGTCCTTGTCTGACATGATTGCCACCTTTGGAAATTATATATATATATATCTATATATATATAGGAGTACTATATATAGCTAGCCTGTTAATTTATTCAATGATGAACCATGGAGTTGGCTTTGGCTTTGCCATTCCATTTCATAAAATAGCATGGAATGAAGGTCAACGTCAACTCTCACCATCAAAAAAGAAAAATTGGACAACGAGACAAAAAGGGTCCCCCAGACTGAACTACCTACTTCTTCCTCCAAGCTTGTTTGTTGAAGAGACTTGAAAACTAAGTTAGTATTGTTATTATTACTATATTATGTTGTTGTGGAGCATACCACGCTTGTGTTGTGTGTGTGGTTTCTCTTTCTATTATTTTAGATGCTCTGTTTTGAGAAACCACATGAAAAACATAACACGACTTTCTAAATTTAAGATGCACGGAAGGTTTTCTTTTTCTTTTTCTTATTTCCTTTTTTTTAAAAAAATTAACAGGCATATATAGAAGCGGTTTAGATACAAAGGGGGCCTGTTATGATTCTAAGTTATCCATAATTATGTGGCATTGGGACCAGCCAACTTTTTCTGTTTTCGAAACCAATTAATATATATAATGAATAAATAATTAATATAGTACACTAGGAAAAAAACAAAGTATAGAAATCAGCCGAAAAAAACAAAAAAATTTATCATATTGTGGAGATTAAACCAAAAGGACAAAGAATGAAATTAACACAAAAAAAAACAAAGACAAAGAACATGGGAAAAAAAGAGGCAAATGGACTATGAGAGTATTCCCCGAATTCGGTGAAGATTAGGCTTACCGTACATCTATATTGCTTATATTATTACATATAATAAATACATCACATTTTATTTTATAACTAAAAAAACATTGAAAAGAAAATTTAAATAGAAAAATGTAGCAAGATATGAGTGTTATATTAATGAAAATTATTGATAAATTAGATGAAACGGTTATCATCAACTTTTGTTTTTTTGATATATGTTGATAATTTTTTCTTAATAAAAAATAGATAAACCACTATTTTATTAATAAAATTTAACCCTTAACATTTGAGGTAAAAAAAAAACATAATGCAATCTATCATATTATAATGATAATAATTATATATGAAATTATCACAGTCTTCCTAATGAAATAATAAATTATTATAAAAAAATAGATAAATTATAAGTTTATTAAAAAGAATAGGAACTCAACCGATATGAAGAAAGAAGGGAAACCTCTAGACAAACATAATAAACTATTATTATGTGGGTTTTTTTAACTACTTAAAAATTGCATCAAATACCTCAGAATTTTTTATTAATGTTTATCACAAAAATCTATATTTACATGTATAAAGAGAAGGGCGATACCATTGGTCTTTTGGCTATTGGTATCGAGTCATTTGTGCAGGATATTTATTTCGAAGAAAATTCAAAATTTAACCCTAAAACATAAGCAAAACAGTGACATAAATATTTATTGAATTTCGATGGTTATGCAAGTTCTTATTCAACACAAATAAAAAAATCAAAACATGTTTCCAAACATTTTGTTCCCAATCCAGCCACTCATCTGACCTAATTATATATGTCTAGTTTAGGTTAAATTTTAAGACATGATACAACTGTATTTATCTGAAAATTAATATCAAGGATTAGCTTATAATAAAAATTACTATCTATTCCATCCAAAACAGACATTTGAACAAGAAAAAAAAAACAATGGGAACTGATTCAATTGTTGTGGTTTCCTTGTAGAAACTATCAAGGAATTCACATATATTATCTCATGTTGAAGTCCAGAAGCTTATAACAAAAAAAAAAACAATGGAAATGGACTAATATTGTAAAAGCATAATCACATAAAAAAAGTATGAACTAAGTTCATTAAAAATTGATAAAAGCATAGAAATAAACAAATAAACAACGATGGAGAAGAGTACAAAGATACAACAAATTGTGGACATTGAAAAACAAAATACACCATAAACATGAACTAACCAAAAAATAAAAAATAATAAAATTAGTGATGGCAAGAGAAAAATAACCCTCTGTGATGGACCCATGCATGGGCCCTGAAGCGAGCAAAGATCCCCTAAATGGTTGTCATCTTTTCCAAATATCACTTGCACTGGTGGAACGGAATAAGAACTCCAAGGAACACTTAGTAGTTACTGCTCTAATTTTGTTAAATGAATTATATCCATAGAATGAGATCTGAACATGGATTTATTAAAAAAAAAAAAGTGTTGGTTTAAATTAACCAGATTAAGTCTGAGCTATTATGCTTTGAGTTTCCAACTTGTTAGACGTCACCAAAGAAAACATTGTTTGTTAGACAAAGGGATCTTCAACTAGGGATGGCAACGGGTCGGATCGGGTGCGGGTATTATCATATCCGTATTCGTACCCGATACCCCACTAATATACCTGAACCCGAACCCGAACCCGACGGGTTTCAAAAACCCAAACCCAAACCCACATCCGCACCCGACTGGTAATCGGGTAACTGCGGGTATACCCATCCCCGCACCAATATTAAAAAAATTAATAAAAAATATATTATTTTTATAAAAAAATAACTTAAAAGTAATTATAATTTTTTATAAAATAAAATAAAATAAAATAAAATAAAATAAAATAATTATAAAATTACAAGACCAGACAAAGAGGAAAAATAAAAAACACTAAATTGTTAAGTTGTAGAACATATTAGTATATATATATATATATATGTATATATACATATATATATTATATAAATATTTTAGTAATTTTAATTTTGGGTCGGGTACGGGTTCGGGTACGGGTCGGGTATTAGAATTTCAATACTCGCACCCGCACTCGTTTCATACAAGTCGGGTTTTATCCGAAACCCGGTCAAATTGGATTTTACCCGTCAAACTCGGATTGGGTCGGGTCGGGTTGGATCGGATATGCGTATTATTGCCATCCCTATCTTCAACCACTTCTCAGTGGTCTAGTTAATCATCAAAGGAATTTTTCATAATAGAGGATAACATATAGTTTTTTATTTTTGGAAAAAAAAAAAGGACAGACCACACTAATTCAGATATAACAAATAGTATAATCACATCTTATGCTTGGGCAAGATTGTCAAAATTGAGAATATGGCATTTAAAAGAGACCACATGCATGAATAAAGATAAGGAAAAAAAATGAAAAGATGATAATAAGAGAAAGCAATATATTAAATAAATATAAATTATTACAATACGTCTGCAAACTCAAACAATACTAGATTTGTGATATATTTATAAAAGTTCAAACTATTTTTAAATATAAAAACTATCTAATAACATTATGGGCAAACAAGTTGTACTATTTTCAACTGTTAATAAAATATATATATATATGGGTAAATATCAGCTGGGGATGTTCGCAGAACGTCTCCAAGTAAGCACAGTGCCAAACATGGTGGTATAGTGAGAGATAATCAAAGATTAACTGGGTTAATTAATTTTGATTTGGTTGATAATTTGATTCATGTTGGTCTAGTAGAAAAAGGGTTGGATGGTTGAGATTGATTAAGATACTGTGCACAAATTGATTGAACGGATGCACTTTTCAATGTGCTACTATTCATAATCAAAGTATAACTGTTCACAAAATAGTGCTTTACACTGTTGAATTGAAATCCAACGGTTGATAGCAATGTTGGTAGATTTAAAATCTACCAAAGTCTCAGAGGATTTATCTTCTACATATATATTAAAAAAATTAATAAACCAAGATTTATTGGAAAAGCGAGAACATGAATAACTGAGAAGGTTACATGAGGAACAAAAAGGGGAGTAGAAAAATGGATCGATCATCAGAAGTAGATCTAACCTAGCGCGCTTAGTGATAGATGGAAAACGAAAGTCAAAATAAAAAAACCATGGGATCAGAGATGAACTGCTGGTGCTTGGAAATATGAATCATATTAAAATAAATTCATATGCAATTTATTAAAATAGCTCTATAATTCAAAACTGGAGATTTCATAATGTTGATGTGTGGCTGAAAAAATCCTAAAAAATTTCACAAAGTGATCAGTTATAAGATTATAATGTACGAAATATCCTAAAAGTAGTTGTCAAAAGATTTTTTTTTTTTAATCAAAGAAAGGTCATGTCATTTGCTCCACTTGGACTTATTTAGATTCCATGAAATAATTGAACATGGAGGTATTAGTTGAGCATAGCATTGATCACATCTCAATTGAGATAAATATAATAAAAATAAAAAGCAAATTAGAGATGCCGCACAGCCACCTTTTGCGAATATACATGAAAGGCCAAATGTTGATAAAAAGGAGAAGAAAAAAAAGCCGAAGAATATCTGACTTTTCCGGACAATAAACATTTCTCAGTCCTACAAATTATTATTATTATTTTTTTTTTTAAAAAAAGTTGGATATATCACAGTCATATATAAAAAAACAAGGAGTCAATATAACAGTCCACTAGACGTGGAACTACACACCCAAAACTCAACAAAATGGAAGGAACAACTGGTCTCCTCCTGACCGACAAAGATAAACAACACTACCCCACAGTCTCCTCCATAACCTCCTCCGTCGTAAAAGTAGCCTCAGCCACCTCAGACTGAGGTCCAGTGAACTCTAGACTGCGCCGAATGACGGAAATAGGATCAGCGAGCGTCGATCTCAACCCATCCGGAGGTGCAGAGAACCAAGATATGATGCAGTGGTCAGTCTTAAGTAAAACATCATGCGGGGTAGTCAGATATTCTTCAATTTATTCCAATATTTAATTCCAATATTTATTTATTTACGTATTATCTAATTAAACAAAGATATCATATAATATATCAATCCTTCGTCCATTCTTCAGTTTAGTTCTGTTTATTTTTTTTATTTTCACTTTTGTTTTTTTCAGAATCCTCTTCTTTTTTATTAACTTATTGTTTGTCTTTTTGATTTTTTATTCTTGGTTTTCGTTTTGCAATGAATTAGTGATTTATTTATTTTTTTAAATATATATATCATATAATTATTGGTTCTTATTTTTATTAATTTTTCATTGTGAATCAAACTTGTATAACCAGTGAATAGCATGTGTGTTCAGGTACGTTGAAAATTTAGGTCCGACCGGGTTGAAAGGGAAACACGCCCATTCATCCTAATCGCACGGACATTACGATTTCTGACTGACCAGTTACTGATGTGACTCTGTCCCAAACTTCAAACACTTTTTTACTCGTTATTATATATATATATATATATATAATCCCTGTGGGTGGCTGCTGCAGTGCTATGTCCAACAAGAGTTGTTAGCGTGCATTACAATTTTGGGATAAATTAACGTACGAATTTGCATTTCAATTTCCCAGTTAATTATATTTTGACAGATAACCAGTAGCTAACCAATGGCAGACATTCTCAAAAGTCAGATGCATTTGAATTATGTGCTCATTAATCTCCGGAATTAACAGCGCGTGGGTTGGGTTGTGTTGGGTTGGGTTTCAAAGTGAACCTTTTCTGACCGGTCACTGTCCACTCAATTCAAATTTTTGTTCATCTCATCATGACTTTATTTTCAGCGAAATCACTACTCTTGTCTTTGTCTTCATTTTAAACAAAAATCAAGGCTGCTTGACGAGCCACCTAGGGCCACTCAGGATGAATGATTTACACAAGATTTTGTTTTCTCAGTGTCTCTCTCTCACTTTCATTCTAGCAGACTTTGATTCTTAACTTCTATTTAAAAAAATAAAAATAGATAAATTATATTCATAAAAACAACATTAAACATGGATACATAAAACCCACTAGACATGAATATAAAAAGAGACCCCAACAACACAATAGTCTAGAAAACCGACCAAGGACAATAACCCAAAAAGAAAAACTAGCTAATCAACCTAATCAGGAGCATAATCACTGGGAGTTACTCCACCAGTGGGATCATCATGAAGACCAGAAAACACCATACTGCAATGAATATGGACCTCTATCTTTCATTTTCATTCGGTTTGTTTGGAATTAAATGTCTATTTAATTATTTATTTAAAAAAACTCTCAAATTTCATTTTAACAATGAAATTATTCTTGAATTCCTAAATAATAATAATAATAATAATTTTGATATAAATATATATATATACAACTACTACCGCAGGCATCTCTCTGCACTATTTATCTTGTTTATTTTTTGATCTCCAGCTCATAAGATTGACAAGTTATATTTTGAAGTAATTAACAAACTTAGGAATATTTGGAAGGATGACATGTCATGGTCGAAGCATGTAAACTGTCACCATATTTCCATTGCTCCGATCTTTAAGAAATATAAACCTGGCCACCTTCTTTGCTTTCAACTAAAAGTTCATTTATTTATTCATCTCTCTCTCATTGTAAAATAAGAAAAAATTAATGCATGCAACCATGTCCTTCTATATATATATATTTTTTTAAAATAAATACAGATAAACGACTGATTTGTTGAAGAAAAAAATGACAGTACAAAATAGAGAAAAAAAAAATCAACTAATAAGATTAATATGCATGCTCATACATATTGCAATCTTAATTGTAAAGTAAAATCAGCTTCAATTATAATATGCATGCATGGTTCAAATTAAGAACCAGCTAGCTCATGAATCATGCAATAAAACTTCTTCACTAATAAGATATATATCAAAAGGAAGAAGGTTCTTGTCTGGTTTCCATGTCTCTTTCCCCAAAACTACACCAAATAAACTTCAAAAACTCTTCTTTCTTTCTTTCTCCTTCCTCCTGATCTAATAAAACATATACATGGGTTCATACATGCATGCATCAACCTTGCCAACCAGTCGTTACCAACCCACACACAAACACACCAGCCCCAGAAAACAGCTATATAAATCTCGTACCCTACCTATATATACTTTATATATATATATATATATATATATATATATTCTCAACCTGCATCTTTTTCTTAATTTTTTTATTTGTTCTCCTCCCCATCTAATTAATTGAGTAATTAGTAATTTATTTTATTTTTATTTGCAAGGATAGCGTGGCTTTGTTTTATATACACAAAAAGTGGTCCCCTGTTTGAGTGGGACCCATGGCTTCCGTAATAAGACGGCAAATGGCATCGCTCCACCCTGACTGTGTTGGGCCCCACTATTTGAGTGTTTGTCGTTTTCCTCAGCACCTCCAACGGCATCTCCTCCAAATAAACGGCGTTCTTTCACGTTACGCCGTTTACGATTCTGATTATATATATTATTATGAAAAAGTGATGTATTTCTCGGAGGCTGTTAGCTGTTGGTCTCCATCAAGACAACACGTGTCGTGGCATGGATCTTTGAAAAGTCATCGTGTAGAAGGTCTTCCTCACGTGCCCTGCCACCTGCATTTGTTGCCTTTTTATTTTCTGAATTAATTAATTAATTACTAATATATATATATATATATTATATATTATATAGGTGACGACACTCTGCAGTCTGCTCCATTATTCCATTGTTGAAAAGTTTAACATCATAAAACATAGATAGAACAACAGAGGATGTATATATAAAGTAATACACAAGTTGGGATAATATTTGGACAACATATCTAGTCAACAATTATTTAAATAATCAATAAGCGTCTGGTGTATATTGTATTGCCATATATTGGGCCATGGTTAGTATTTTTAAGATATTGTTTGTGACCTGTTCTCTTGATTAGATAGAACCAATCATTCGTTTGATGCTGACTAGATCACACAATCAAAAGCAGCTCCACATCAATTTTTGAATTAGTTTCTGAAATTTTTAAATTGTCAGAGCGTGCGTCTCACATATACAATACATTATTAGAGCTAGACTGCATGAGATTTACTTTTACATGCAAAATGATTGTAACATTGTAAACCTGGCAGGTAATTAGTCGCCAGTCTCAACATCCTCAAAAAATTCCAAAAGCTATATAAACCCATTAACTAAGAACGCACCTCCAGGAATATTCAGTGCATGTGATGTTACATAAAGTCTACTATCTTGAGTTTTGATGTGCTGCAACTTAATAAATACTGCTTAATCCACCTAGACCTTCCTTTTTGGCATCTATTTGTGCTTGCTGGACTGTTATGAGTATAAGCAAGAGAAATCCTTTTGAGATTTAGGACAAAGATGCATGCATGATTTAGACTAACTCTAAAAGATATATATATAAGATAGACGCAAGCACTTTGCATGAGATTGTTGAAAAGGAATCAAGAATCCAAACTCCAGGCATAGAGAGGCATGATGAAAGATTCGGCACTAACTCAAACGAACATTATATATATATATATATATATACTACTTTGCTAATAAAACCTGATCCAGCACTAACTGGAACAGTGAATTAATTACAAGGTGGAGAGGTGTGTGAGGTGTAGGAGGTAGTGTTGGGGTGTGTCCAAATAGAGCGTGCGAACCCAACTTTGGCACGTGAAGTGGTGGTGCTGGTGATGCTTGATTGCGGTGGGGTGTTGGATGATGCCTTGTGACTTATTTCCTCTCTTTTGGCGGAGCCCTGAATTGCGTTCTAGGGACCATCACACATTACCAATCAAACCCAATCAAGTCTTCTTTGATGCAGACTCGGGCCATTTGCTATATATATATGTGGCTAGCCAGCAAACCTTGTTGCTCTGCCTCAAAATGCACGAATAACATAACATGTATCACTATCCCTTTGTACGCACGGTTAGAGATTAAGCTAACGAATCTTTAGTAAGAGCCAAGTATACCAACTGACTTTCCATGGCAAGTGATCTTATGTACATGCCCAGTGGCATGAGACTCTGAGAGCAGCTATGGCATCACCTTTCTAGCCAGGTACGTGGAGTTATGGTGAGTGGAGGTCTCATGTGACGTCATCATCATCATCATCAGCCTCAAAAGGAAACACACGAGTTGGGCAGTGGTCACCCGTGTCAAATCTTGTTTTGACGAGATACTCTCACCGTCCTAGTAATATCTATATATATACATATATATAATACAATGGCTCTGTGATCGAGAGGAGATGATGATGACGAGGAAGAGGAAGAGGAAGAGGAGTAAACAAAGTAAGGCAGAAGGCAATAGGGTTCCTTGTGGACACCAGAAAGGCAAGATGAAAAGAGGCATTAGAGACATGGACGATATGATAGATAGATGTGGATGGTTAGATAAACAGAGATGGATGCATTAGGCTAGATGAGAAACATAGTGTAAAATTAATCACCTGCGCTATAAACCATTTCTTGACTTATTTCAACCTCCTTAATGCCTGGGGGCAGTTGCATGTGACCATCTTCTCTCCCTCCGACGTGTGCCTAGCAGTACTCTTACTCGGTCCCCTCCGCCACGTGATGGTGCCATTGCTCACCCCCACCACCCCACCTGCTCTGTTCCGTCTCGTTCCTCTCCTGTTACGATGCATTATAAGTCTTTTTCTTTCACCTGTGAGCTAGCAAATTCGATTAGTCAGTTAGTTTTTTTTTGCATGTGTGTATATGTCTTTATGTACATGTGTATATTATGTAGGTTCGATTTTGATTAGAATTTACATGCATGGGTCATGTGCTGGCACAGCAATATTAGTACTGTAGGCGGTATATATACGCATGTATATATAATACGTACTATATATATATATATATGTGTGTGTGTGTGTGTGCGTTCGTTGTAGATCGAGTAGGCGGTCAAAAGGGAAGGCACCACAGTGTGTACTGCAAAGTGTGGTGTGTGTGAGTGTAGTATGTGCAATGTGCAATGTGCAAATGTGCATGTAAATGAGGGTGTGAGGTCAAAATCAAATTGGTCCAATAAATATATTACAGGAGAAAGAGGCGAGATTGGCGAAGTATTTGAGCAGCCGACAGAGCTGAGTTGAGGACCACAAAAGAATGTAGCCATTGACGCTGATCCGATGCTGTGTTGACATCCAGTATCAAATCATCTCCTTAAAAGCTGGGTGCGCAGGCTCAAGGTGGGTGGTTTGGGGCACAACCTTATCTCCTCCTTAAGCTGGGCCTCTCAGCCCTTCCACCCCTTCCCTTTCTTCCTTCTCATATGTAATCAAAATCTATTTTTACATCAATGCCCTCTTTCTTCCATCAATATTTTATTTATTATTCATTTTCAACGATTTTTTTTTATTAATCTAACTGAACAATCACTACTGGCGCTGCTAATCATTTTCTGGTCAACATCATCATCTATTTAATATTATGAAATTATTAAAAAGGAGACCTAAAACACCTGGTTCAATGAGAGATGACTGTCTCAGTCAGAATGACTGTTAACTGTCATTGACGGAGAGTCATTTTCTATATTAAAAATAGAAAAATAGAGGAGGTCTCCTTTATTTTTCCTTTTCCTTCCTCTCGCCAGACATTACATATAATATATATAGTGATATTATAACTCAGGAGGTAATAGAAAATATTGGCAGGTCTTGAGGAGAAAGGGGGAGAAGAGAGAGAGAGAGAGAGAGAGGTGGCAGAAGGCTGAAAATAGTGTATAGCTATAGCGATTGTTTCTCTTTATCTGTCTGATTCTAGCCTCCATTCCTAATATTATTACCATTATTTTTCTCTTCTATTGTTTTGTTCTGTTTTTTTTTTTTTTTTTAATTTTTCTTCTATTCTCTCTCTTCTCTTTCCTTTGAAGGATTGTAGGAGAGGGAGAGGCACTGTGGAGAGAGAAGGAGGAGAAGAAGAAGAGAGATTGAGGGAAGAGGTGGACAGCAGCATAGAGATGGCAGGAGAGGTGGGAGAAGCTTTCAGTCCCACAGGAATAGCAGTGATGCTCCATGGCCCAGCTAGGATACCCCTCTTTTCACCAGGACAACCCAGGTAACAAACCTAAATGGGGAACCAGTAAAACAACAGCAACAGCCTCACCACCACCAGTAGAGAGAGAGAGAGATAGAGCAAAGGTAGAAAGCAGCCTTCCATTCCTTAATATGTTCCTCTCGTTTTTCTAACTGTACCCCCGAATTTCATGAAAATAAAGTTGCTTCTAATCTCTTGATTTGGTTTTTGTTTTGATTTGCGGGGGGTTGATGCCGACAGTTGTTAGCATCGGAGAAGATCAAATAAGAAGTAGCGAAGAAGAAGCGTACAGAAGAAAAGAAGTTAGCAACCTATGAGAAGGACGATGCTGGCTGGAATAGCAAGGCCAGCGTCACATCCAACTTTGAGTGCCTCTTCCGCCCAACTAAGCCTGACAACGGTTTTAAAGTAGTTCCCTTGAGGCTCTATGTCCCAGGGCTCACCAGTACTTCAGCTTCCCCGATGGGGTTTGATAGGTCCGAAAGCCAAGACCAACAACAGCAGTGTAACATCATATCGCGCAGCAAAGCTTGGAGGGAAAAGCTGAGGCTCCTGCACGGCTTTGATCCTGCATGTACACCTCTGGTAACTCCGTTAGAAGAAGGAGCAGACCCCGCCATCTACGAGACAATCGGGCCGGGCAACATGCTGGTCGGAGATGCTCCACTCTTCAACACAAGCCATCTGCCACTGAACTTCTGGCTGGAATCAAAACCCCGCCAACTCAGCCTCCCCAGAGACACAGGTTACAACCGCCGATTGGCATAGCCACTGCGCATGGTATGGGCAGGTGTAGCAGGTGAACTTAGCATGCCAACCCCAAACACCGAGCATGATAGTAGTCAGCAGTCGCAGCAGCAGCAGCAGCAGCATGTCACCGAGGATTGAATGTTGACCTGGCAGCGCTATGCAGCTGTTTTTTTGATGAGCCCACCGACAGGTCCACAACAGGTCACCCCACCACCTCCCAGCTCCTCAAGCCTCACCATGTTTTCCAGACTGCATCTTTGGGGAGACATCATTTGAAGAGGAATAGTCGAAGGCCACAAGGTTTATCCTTATCGTTAGCATCCAATCTCCAATGTTTGAGATGGCTAAGGCTGAGGAGTTAAGAAATGAGAGGAGTGTTGTATTTTACTACCAGCAGAGCAAATAGCAGCCGCAGTCACAACAAATACTGCACAACAACAGCAGTGAGCAGCAGCAGCAAAGCCATCATCAACACTAACACTCACACTTCACGTACTTGGCAACCGGCTAAGGTCGGCACACAACAGGCATTATGGGGCTACGGTCCGATGGGGTGTGAACGTGCCTGTGGAGCTCAAAGTACGCCAGGGCCTGCTCAAGACAAGCCGAAGAGCTCTGCAGGGAAGGGGCCAGCTCATGTTGGGTAAGAGGAAGCGCATCACCATGCTTCTTCAAACCCAATAATCCCAGTTCTATAGTGCCAAGCTGCAGTGGAAGCAAAAGGTGCTTCCTCCTCTTCAAAGGATGTTCCTCCGCCCTCATTCTCCTGCAGTAGATAGGTTAGCAGCAGAGTGAAGAAGAACCTCCTCCAGCCATGAGTCTGTACTAAGTTTCTCTTCCTCTCTCTCTCTCTCTGTCATCTCCCTCCTCCACACTTTTCTTTTTTCTCCCCGTCCTGCTCCTTTATCTTTACCTATACCTCTACTGCACTCTCCTCTCTCTCTCTCTCTCCAGGCCCAGGGCCCACCCTGATTACTTTTCTTGTGGTCTCACAAGGCACACTAGCTTTACTCTAAGTTCATGTTGCAATTCGGCATGGCCGGGTTTTGCTAAAACGGAGGTTGTGGATCTTTACATAGGTAGAAATTAAGAAAGGCTTCGTTGAGTTGATCTCACGTCGTTTTCTTTGATGGGTGTTCCTGTTGCACTTTCGTGAAAGTTTTTCATAGAGAAGGGTGGCTTTTTAAAATAGTGTTATGTGATGGGACCCAACAGAAACGACGTCCTTCTGATTTCCGGAAGAAGAAATCGCCCCTTGTGTCTATATAAATGATAACTTTCAATAAATATATGAGTGTTATATATTTATTTATTTATAGGTCAGTTGGTTGTACTGTGTGCGGTAGGCTATAGTAAGCTCCAATCCTTAAGATCCTATTCTCCGCCCCCAGCTCACAGTGCAATCCATCGTATAATTGGATTCCTCTTGTCGCTGACCTTTGCTCGAATTTTTACGTTAGCAGCCAATTACAATATGAAGCATACGTAAACATACGTCAAGGATGCTCCTCCACGCAATCATTCCAATCGCTGTAGAACCTCGATATTCTTCTCTCATATTCATTGTTATTGGCGCTGTCATCATATCTGCAAAGGCTCATACCTTCCATATCATTTCTTTGCTCATAACCGTTTCTATAGTTTGTAGCACTATTGCGTGTGTCTTTTGGGATAGAACCATGAGAGTGAGTTACCATTGAGTTTCTTTTCTTGGCCTGCATGCATTCCCCATGCCCACGATTATACCTATGGCAGTCTATCTATCTTCATGTGGGACTTCAGCCAGGATGGTGTTAGTTAGTTTACGAGACAGGTAGTTGCTAATGCAGAAGCACCATGTGTTTTGTTCTTCGCCCATTCCTTCCTGTCTTCAAAAGAAAAGTGTTCCTCCATCGCCTTGTAGTGGGTTCTTCCTTGCTTTCTCCAATCTCGCATTACGAACATGCCACAGTACACATACAAAAAGCACCATTACTGCTGCATTGATTCGAGTATTTACTGGTCCTCTTCTTGTTTGGGTTCGCCATGGTTTTACCCTTCACCCTTTCTCTGTGCTGGGTATTGTTAGAAAACTGATTCTGGGCTATACAAGACATACATTAAATTAAAGGATCTAGCTAATTATTACAGTTTTGTAACTGAAGAGAATAGTTTCGTATCAGCCACGCGCGCTGCTGTTTTCTTATTCTTCTTATAATCTTATATATGTATATATATAGTATATATATTGACACGTCTGGTTAGGTGGATGTGAAGGTACAACCATTACTGTGATCAGATGCAAGGTGGTCAACCTATTCGACGCGTGATGGGTTTTGGTGCGGCGACACCTGCACACTGCCACCGCCTCAGAGGCCATGTCCCGCCACTTCCGGTGCCCTATGGGATGCCATTGTTGTGCAGCTGTAGCTGCATAGCTTGAGCTCTTGGTGAAGGATGGTGGTAACGTCAGGCATCACCAAGGGAGACACCGAGGCTTAAGTTACTTCGACTGTGAGCTAGCAGAGAGATTCCATCAGATGGCAAGATAAGGCAGTTGAGACCTCGCAAGGATTGCCGAACGTCTTGTCAATATCTTGAGAGCATGGTTTTGAGCACCTTCATCCCAAAAGTGTTTTTTTATTACTAAATATTTGCTGTCA
>NC_052483.1:198238-235730 GCF_009730915.1 Dioscorea cayenensis subsp. rotundata
GGCGGATGGCTAGGAAATGCTAGCGAGGACTTAATTAGAATGAAGAAGATACGAGAAAGTAGAAGAAAAGAAGTAGGAGAAGAGAGAAGAAGGAAGGAGAAAGTGATTACGGTCAAAAAGTGCTTATCATTCTCATTGCATCTTCTTATATAGCAACAAAACAAGAGAAATCTTCAAATTGGAACAATTCCTCTAGGCGGCATTCGACAAAGCGGTGTTGTGCCGGGGACATTCTCACATGCTAGATAACCTCCTTTGTAATCCCCTACTCCCACGAGGATTACAAACATTCTTTATACTAATACCCTTTCATTAGTTGCTAATTATTCATAACAAAGTCTTTGAATTTCTTTGCGAGCCAATCCTTGATTCCTCCTCAAACTACGCTGGGCATGGGTGCTTGTTCTTTGGTGCTCCCTCGACTCTTTCTCAGCAGTGGGACTGCAGCAATAGCTCCCCCATGAAATTTATCCTTGTCCTCAAGGATGAAGTGCAGAAAAAGTGATGTGGAAATCCTCAGCATCTTCCCACGTCGCATCTTCAGTCGTCTGCCCTTTCCAGTGAACCAAGATCTCGGTGAAGCATTTACAGGTGTCGTAGAATTTTCCCTACTCGTCGGGATAGCCTCTGGTTCCCTTAGTGGATGTTGATTAAGGAACTCGATGCGGTAGGGGTCCCTAATCTCGGTATTTGGATTGCCCACAAACCGTTTCAACTTAGACACATGAAAAAAACATTATGAATCTTAACATTGGCGGTAACTCTAAGCGATCGCCACTACGCCTATCGCGATCAATATTTGGAATGGCCCGTAGAATCTCAGGAGCCAATTTGTGAGACTTTCTCTGCCCTGATGTTGATTGCCTATAGAGTTTGAAGCCTCAATAAGACCCAATCACACGGGTGGGCCCGAACATCCGTTAGTCCCATATTCTCTGATTGCACATCCTAACTTTGTGCTCGCTTCAAATTCTCGCGCAATGTGGAAAGAAGGGCTGCGCGCTCGGTGAGAACAACATCTCGATCGAGTGCATTCTTGTGTGCCGACCAAAGTAATCTTGTAAGGTTGGTGGTTCCTACGAAAAACGACCTCATAGGGTGACATTTTGATCGCTGAATGCCAAGGTGAATTGTAGTGCCATTCGGTACAGTGAATCTCGACCCAGCGGCGAGGATGGTCGGATGTGAAGCACCGTAAATAGTCCTCAAGGTATCGGTTTAAGACTTGATGCGGCCCAGTCGGTTTGAGGGGTGGTATGCCTTTGCTCGTGGCTAGCATCGTCCCTTGCAATTTGAATAACTCCCGCCAAAACCCACTCATAAAAAAATTGGATCACGATCCGATATAATTTGAGTTTGGTGTGCCGTGGAGCTTGACCACATCCGTATCAAATTTCAGCGACTTGGGGTCTTTGTGAAACTCGTCGATAGCTGAGAAAAAAATGTCCCTGTTTTTGACGGCCGATCAACCACGACCATGAGTCTTTGTCTTTCCTTCCGAGCGGAGGCAAACCCGTGATAAAATCCATCGACACCGAATGCCATATTTTTTGCGAGGGATTGGTAAGGGTTGCAACAGCCCCTGAGGAGCCCGATTAATAGGTTTAATGGCCTGACAAACCGTGCAATGTGCCACATACTGAGCAACTGTCTGTTTCATGTGCGGCCAGTAGAATACACTTGCTAACCGGACGAGAGTTCTCTGAATTCCTGCATGACCCCCCGTTGGGGTTGTGTGAAACTCTGCGACAAGCAAGGGTTGGAGAGCCGAGTCCTCGGGAATCCACGAGCCCGATCTTTGAAGAATAGCAACCCGTCCCTAAGTCGAAAGTTTGGGTGGTCACCTGGATCTGTAGTGATATCCGTGATTAACTTCATGGTGGCCGGATGAGCGAGTAGGCACGCTTCACGAGTCCCATAGAATAGGGTAGTGGTCGGGATTCCGCCAGCAGAGGCATTACAAGAGGCCTGAGTCACTCGCGACAAAAGCATCTGCGGGCCCATTGAAAATTCCCGGTTTATATTCAATGTCGAAATCGTATCCAACGAGCTTGCGAGCCACCTCTGTTGCTCGAGATGCTGGATCGTTTGATGTAACAGAGCTCTAAGGCTGCGATGATCCGTTTGGACCGTGAAAGCGGCGACCCAACAAATCTTGGCGCCATTTCTTGATGGATTCCGTGATGGCAAACATTTCTCGAGCATAGGTCGAAGAAGCCCGCAACCGTGGACTGAGTTGTTTGCTAAAATAGGCAATAGGATGCCCTTGCTGGAGCAGAATCGCACCGATGCCGGTCCCGGAAGCATCCGTCTGAACAACGAACGGAATTGAGAAGTCCGGTAATTGAAGAATTGGTGTGTTTGTGAGAGCAAGTTGGAGCTGGTGAAATGCTTGCGTCGGCGAGGGAGGGTCAGGGGCGAAAGCATCCTTGCGTAACAATGCGGTTAATGGTGCAGCTAATTGAGAGTATTTGGATACAAATCTCCGATAATAACCACACAGGCCTAAAAATCCCCGAAGAGCTTTGGCGGATTGTGGTAATGGCGATCCTTTATGGCTTCAATTTTTTGGTAGGATCGTGACAGCGCCATCCCCGAGAAAACAACATGTCCCAAGTAGCCGATAGAGGTGCAGCCGAATTCACATTTCGACAACTTTGCAAACAATCGATGATGGCGAAGACGTTGAAACACCTCGTCAAGGTGGGCTAAATGTGATGTCCAGTCGGAGCTGTAAATAAGAATATCGTCAAAGAATATAAGGACGAATTTGCGAAGCACTTGCCTGAATGTTGAATTCATAAGAGACTGGAAGGTGGACGACGCGTTAGTCGAACCAAAAGGCATGACGAGGAATTCAAAGTGGCCGTCGTGGGTGCGGAAAGCCGTCTTCTCAACATCGGCGGGGAAAATTCTGATTTGGTGATATCCGGCTCGTAGATCTAATTTGGAGAAGATCTTAGCGCCGGCGACTTCATCGAGTAATTCCTCCACTGTGGGGATCGGGGAACCCGGTCTTTGATGGTCATGGCGTTCGGGGCCCCTGTGAGTCGGCCGAAGCGCCAAGTGCCATCCTTCTTTTTCACCAGGAGAACGGGCGAAGAAAATGGGCTGTTGCTCGGTCTGATAATACCGTCGGCGAGCATTTCTCCAACAAGTTTTTCAACCTCCGTCTTCTGAAAATGAGAGGGTACCGGTACGGTTTGATATTCACGGGCTTGTTCGGGGAAGGAGTGGAATGCGGTGATCGTGTTCGGGGACGGGGAAGGCCCGATGGAGTAGCAAATATATCTCTGTAGTTTACGGAGAATGGATTGGAATTTCTTTGAGAAAAGGCGATCGGTGCGTTGGACCCAAACTTTGGATCCGCATCCTTTTCAATTGATTCCACGATGAAGTTGGTAAAAGTGGCCCTCGGATGAACACTGATTTTTTTGAAGAGAAGCAGGTCGGGAGAGCTCATAACTGGATTGAGTTAACCCATTGAGTCGGATTTGCTGGCCCATATAATTAAATTCCATCGAAAGTTGACTATAGTCGAACACAATAGGACCCGAGTTATCGCATGACCATTGAGCGCCCTAATCTGACGTCGGCGCCATATATGGGTAGTAAAATCAGATCCACTTTGAATGTGGCTGAACCCATTTTCAGAGGAATGCCCGAACATTCACCACCACAAGTTAATGCATCTCCGTTGCCAGCGATAACTTCGCGGTGTGAAGGCAGGCTGTACTAAGAGGTTGAGATGTGTTGCTAATTTTCGATTGAGCGAAAATTATTTGTAGATCCGCCATCGACTAAGGCGATGATGTCTTTTTCCATGGATAGATGCGGCGATCTTCAATGTCGGACGGAACCATTTGCCCCATCGGTCGTGGAGTGAGATGCGAGGTGTATCCGGTGCCCAGTTACTAGTAGGAATCGACTCTTGTGAAGGTAGATCTTGAACAGGAGGGGGATCCTCTTCTGGCCCAGGTGAGTCGTCGGAATCCATCATTAAGCGAGAGAAGAGGCGGCTTACAGCGGTGTCAGGGGAGCGAACTTGGCATCGCGAGTTGAGCGAGGCCTTTCTCACGTGCTGCCATTTTGAGTCGGCGTTAACCGTTTAAGTGGAAGGAAGTGGGGCGGCGGCGTGGGGGAAGTGCTAGGGTGGGCCGGTGGTCTTTGGTAGCAGCGGATCGTTGAAAGCGAGGGGCCGATTAGCGGCCGCTCGTCTGCTGCGGAGTTTGTCCTCTACTATCTTGGCGATCCGGCGGCATCATGGAGGTTCTGCGGTTTCATCATGTACAACTCCGGTGAGATCTCGTCCCTTAAGACCCGATAGAAAACAGTTCATCAAGGCGAGTGGTTGAGCTTTGGTGGTCCTAGTGGATAAGCATTCAAATTCATGGAGAAAAAAGCCTCGGCCAGTGGATGTTTGTTTGAGCTTGAAAAGAGATGCTTCATAATTGAAGTAGGAGGAGGGCCAAAGCGCAACTCAAGCTTCCGAGCAAAAATCATCCCTTGCCCAAGTTGATTGGTAGAGTGTAACCATTGAAACCAACTGGCGTGCACGACACCGCCATATAAAAAGGCTGCGATGGCGACCCGTTGGTCATCCGGAATGCAGTTGAAGAGGAAATAGTGGTTTATTTGAAACAACCACCCAATAGCATCTTCGCGAGAGAAAGAATGGAACCTCAATTTTTGGTAACTTGGAAGGCAATGATGACGAGGTGGGATGAAGAGATGGTGGCGTTAACGGTGAAGAATGGTGGAGTGTTGGAGGGATGGTGGATGGAGGAAGTGGAAGTAATGGTGGTTGAGAGGTTGGCAGAAGTGGTGTTGGTCGGTCGAGATGTTGAAGTTTAACCAACATCTCGGCCCATCACCGATCTGGCGAGCGACGAGGAGTTGCGAGAGAAGGTCGAAGGATTCGGAGTGGCTTTTTCGCATGAGTTCAAAGGAATCACGAGTGATGTTGTGCGGTGGAGCAGAGGCCGTCGATTTTGGAGAGGACTGCGTCGTGTTTGGCGAGTTGTTCGGCCATGGACGACAGTTGTTCATCGACCGCTCGCGCTCTGGTCACCATGCTATCAGTCATGAGGTCAATGAAAGCACCAAATTGATGCAGGCTATTGGGATTTGGATGGCTAGGGAAATGCTAGCGGGACTTAATTAGAATGAAGAAGATGCGAGAAAGTAGAAGAAAAGAAGTAGGAGAAGAAGAAGAAGGAAGGAGAAAGTGATTACGGTCAAAAGTCGCTTATCATTCTCATTGCATCTTCTTATATAGCAACAAAACAAGAGAAATCTTCCAAATTGGAACAATTCCTCTAGGGCGGCATTCGACAAGCAGGGTGTTGTGCCGAGGACATTCTCACATGCTAGATAACCTCCTTTGTAATCCCCTACTCCACGAGATTACAAACATTCTTTATACTAATACCCTTTCATTAGTTGCTAATTATTCATAACAAAGTCTTTGAATTTGCTGCCGACCAATCCTTGATTCCTCCTCAAACTACGCCTGGGCATAGGTGCTTGTTGATGGTGCTCCCTCAGCTCTTTCTCAACAGCTGGGACTGCAACATAATCCCAGCTTCAGCACAAGCTCCATCTCTTCCACCACAAATTGTTTATCTAGCCCGCCATCACTGGAAGCAAGAATGTCTCCCCTTCTCCAATTATCCAGTACCCATTCAGCTAAAACAAAATCCTCTCCATCCCCATCTCCATCTACATTAGGTTCTATCGGCCTCCGGCCACATGCCACTTCAAGAAGGAACACTCCAAAGGCAAATACATCACTGCTTGTTGTTGCTCTGCCTCTCCTTACAAGCTCTGGAGCAAGATACCCCATGGTCCCCATAACATGAGTTCTCTGAAAATCAGTCCCGTGATCACACAATCTCGCCAGGCCAAAGTCCCCAAGCCTTGCATTGAACTCACAGTCAAGCAGCACATTGCTAGCCTTGATGTCTCTGTGAATTACCACCTTCACCCACTCTTCATGCAAATAAAGAAGGCCTGAAGCCACTCCTTTGATGATTCTGAATCTGCAATTCCAGTCCAGACATGGTGTTGCCTTGCTGAATAGATACTTGTCAAGACTGCCATTGGGCATGAATTCATAGACTAAGATTAGTTCTGCTTTACCGCGGCAGTAGCCCAAGAGATTTACTAAATTCCGGTGCCGGATCTGACCAAGGCTCACGACCTCAGCAACAAACTCTCTCATTCCTTGCCTTGATTCATGGGAAACTTTCTTGACGGCAACTTCTGCTTTGGTGGTTGGTAACACTCCTCTGTAGACACTACCAAAGCCCCCAAATCCAAGAAAGTATTCATCCTTGAAGCCATCTGTTGCCTCGTAAAGTACCTTATATGGAAAACGATGAGGACCATACTCCTGTTCCCAGTCCTCTCGTACCTCTGCAAACTTGCTTCTCCTTGCCGCCACATACTTGATTATCAAAGCTGCTGTTAACAAGCCTAGAAATGCAGATACAGAAAGCCAGATTGTCCAAGTCTTGGATTTCCCCTTCTTATTGGTGCTAAGAGTAGGGAGTGAAGGCAAGCGATCAAGATCAAGAGCAGTTGCATTTCCATCCATCTTGAAACTCCAACCGAGAATGCAATGGGTGGTCAAATCATCACCCTTGGATGCAGTGAAACCTACATACATTTCCTGGGATATATGGCTGGACAGATCAATATCCAGTGATAGGAGAGAGCGTTTGGGCATTGGCAGCTGAAATGGAGCTAAGGTCACATTGAGTTGAAGAGCTTTGCTATCATACTCTATCCATACTTGCATCCTCTGCCCACTGCTCAGGCTCATGTTCTGAAACTCTGCATTGGCGTCACCCGGATAATAGCCTGCACTGTGAGAGCTGTTGGAAATCTCACTGTGGATATCAATGCCAACATGATTGTCATCAATGTCATGGAATTCTGGTGTTTGTATTGTATCAAACTCCACACCGATGATGTGATTTGAAAAAAGACCATTGTTTGTGGAATTGAAAAGGCCCATGTAGTGGCCTGAGTCGCCATGGAGCGCCCTGGTTGGAGAGATGCAGAAGGTGAAACCATAGCTGCTCAAGCCGGCGTACTTGGTGACAATGGCGAATACAAAAGTGGTGGAGAAGGAGCGAACGGAAGTTGATTTAGACATCTTGAAGTGGAGAGGTGAAGGGTAGAATGTCTGTCCCTTGGATTGTCGTGTTGCATTGGTGAGTTGCAACAGCCCATTAGCAGCCAAGTTCGCGTCACCATCAAGGCTGAGATTTGCATTGCTGAATCCATTGAAGGTGAACTCATGGTCTCCAGCAGAAGCGGTAATGTGCATGAGTAGACGGCAGAGTAGTGCAACTCTTAGAAGCTGAGATATCATATTAGGCACTTGTTGCTCTGAAATGAGGTAAATAAATCTTCCACAGAAACAATGCACATCCGTAGCTTTTCCTACTGGAGAAATTCTTCTCAATGATAAGTAACCCACTGGTTTTCATTTGCAATCTGAAAGATGATAGCAACGATTATTAATTACCAGAAGAACCAAAAAACAAAAAAAAGAGCCTCCAGAAAGAATTGGAAGTTGAGGATGAAGTTTACTGAGCTTGTCTGATGTGTTAATGCTGAATCCATGAGCAACCTCCTTAATAATAAGCAGAAGTAAACTTCCTATATGACCAAGAACATCTCAAGTGCTTCTTGTGTGTTTTATATGAGGACCACTGCCGAACTCACCTACATGATACAATACAAATGAAGCTACATATTTTCTATACAAACAAAGAAAAATGCGTATTGAAGAAAGCATTTGTCAGTTCCGAGAAAGATGAGAAGCCAAAATGCAGTAGAAGTAAGATTGAATGGATGAATCTGAAACTAAACTGTCTAATTATATATTGCTGAAGACAAAATGCACAGACTACACAGATGCAAAAACTGCCAGCTGATGCTTCGATCAGGCTTCTTTCATGAGGATATCAAAACATGCAAGTAGGCGAAGAGCTAGCTTTGAAAAAATAATTTATATATATATATATATATATGTCAACAATGGACAAGAAGTGTCAGTTTTAGACGAGTAGTACTTGGAAAGTATTGAAATTTTCATATCAGAGATGTCTCGGATGAGTTACAAATATAAAGTAATAAACACAAAGTGCTAATTCACCCTAAAGCACTTTGAGTGCAAGAGTTCAATTCACAACATGATCATAAAACTATAAGCTTCATTTCCTTTAGCTTGATTCATTTCTGAATCAAAAAATACTATCGCCATGACAATGATAAGGAAGCATCTCAGGGAGAGGCACATCTCTGTTTAGGAACTGTGTAATTTGTCTCATACTTGGCCTTGCTGAAGGCAAAGGATGTGAACAAAACAATCCAAGTTTCAAAACCAAATCTAACTCCTCCAACACATAATCTTCTCCCAATCTCAGGTCCTTTGTCTCATGTATGGTTCCCATTTTCCAATTTGCAAACACCCAGTCCACCAAAACCTGTTCTGACTCTTGTTTATTTGGTTCTATGGCCCTCCTCCCACAAGCAACCTCAAATAGGAAAGACCCAAAGGCAAACACATCAATGCTGGTTGTAACCTTGAGAGTTCTAGCAAGCTCAGGTGCAAGAAAACCAAGAGTGAAGAACCTCTCCAACTGGGGAAGCTATGTATTAAAAGTAAACGAAGACAAAGATATTAATCTGAGAACTAAACACAAAACTAGAAACATAATTAAAAGCTAAAACCGAAACTACGAAATGATTTCATAATCCAAAACGGAAGGTCTTTTGCCGAATAGAAAAAAAGATTGAGCTGATGATGTATTAGTCCAGTAAGTTGCGAGGGTTGGTGCTTGGGATAACCGTCCCAAATGAGGGTATAATGTGTATTTGGGGATGACCGCAAGCGTCGAGTAAGAACTTAAGGTTGCTAACTTGAGCCTTGAATCGCCACGAAGAGATGTGATCCGAGCAATTCAGGAGTTGTATGACGGCAGCGTGGTCGCAAAGAACATGCTTCACCGGAATGTGGAGGTCCAGCGTGGCTTGAAGAGCGACTTCCACAGCACTAATTGCGTCCAGATGCCGGTCGGAAAATTGTCTGGAGGAGCTGCCAGCAAGAGAAATTTTATAATTAGCGTTTGAAAAAAAGAATCTCGTTGAACTTACCCGGTGGATTGATCGGATCGTTTGCATGAGAGAACAAGAAGTAGTCATCCGCGGAAGAGAAGTTGGACGGCGGGAGGGAGTTTTCTACCCAACATTTTAGAATTACACCAATGGTATTCTTCAACATGAGCAACAGCTTTGGAGACAATGCTGGAAAAGATGGGACGAGTGTCCCTGAAAATATAGTCACAATGGCACACCCAAATAAACCAAGCGCAAGCGAATGATCTGCTAAATTGAACTTGGAATGCTTATGCTCAATAACCCAATTACCAGAAGAAAAGCCGCCAGAGAAATAAAAGGAGGATTTAAGGATTACGTTTACATGCTCCCCAAATTTCTCTAATTCTATCTCATTGAAAAAGAATGTGATCAATAGTTTCACGATGGATACCACAGAAAACACAGGGATTGTCAGGACCAAGGTGAATCTCTGTGCGAGGGAAAAGCAGTGGATAGCACTGCTCTCAAACAAAAGCCAAATTAAGTGTTTTTATTTTTGGGAGCAACAGGAATGCTCCAAATAATATTCCAACCAATCCAATCATTGTAGCAAACAGGATGCTTATTCAACGTGTGATAAACAGCTGAAGATATTTTGATATTAGAAGCAAGAAAACCAAGAGTTCCCACCACGTTAGTAGACTGAGGAGCAGCACCATGATCATGCAACTTTGCAAGTCCAAAATCACCTATCTTCCCATTCATGTCACCGTCCAGCAAAACATTGCTGGCCTTAATATCTCTATGAATCACAACTTGATCCCAACCTTCATGTAAATACTGGAGACCGGATGCCACACCCTTGATTATCTGAAATCTTAAACTCCAATCAAGAGTTTGTTTGGTTTCATAGAATAGAAATTTATCAAGGCTCCCATTTGGCATGTACTCGTACACTAACAGAAGCTCTCCTTTGTGCCTACAGTACCCCAATAGCTGAACCAAGTTTCGATGCCGGAGCTTACCCAGGTTCACAATCTCTGCCACAAACTCCCTCACTTCCTTCTTGGACTCATGAGCAGCTACTCTCTTAACTGCAACTTCCACTTTAGAAGCTGGTAGAACTCCTCTATAGACCCTACCAAAGCCCCCGATTCCAAGAAGACACTTATCCTTGAAACCTCTAGTTGCCTTGTGTAGTTGTTCATAAGGGAATCTGTTGGACTCAAATACTAGCTCCCAATCATCATGGATCTCTGAGAACTTTTTCTTCCTTACCACCACAAATGTGGCACCAGCAACGGTCAATAGAACAAGCAAAAGAGTCAAGGGCAGCCATAGCAGTAGAGTCTTCTGTTTCTTCTCCGATGATGTCGAATTTTGAGGTAGTAGAGGGAGGCTTGATAGGTTAAGCTCAGGAGCTCTGACATCCATCTCAAAACTCCAACCAAGAATGTAATAGTATGAATAAGTAATTCCTACTGCACCAGTGAAACCAACATACATATGGTCCAAAATAATGCTAGATAGATTTATGGTAGGCGACAGAAGAGCAATCTTGGGTTTAGGTTTCCACATGGGAGCTAAAGTTATGCTGAGCTGCATGTTTGTACCATTATATTCTATCCAGGCTTGCATTGGCTCGCCACTGAAAAGAGTTAGGTTCTGAAATTTGCCATCATCATCTGATGTAAAACCAGCAGGTTTTGAGTAATTAGATATGATACCATTGATGTCAATGCCAACATGGTTGTTGTTAATGTCTTCTGCTTCAGGGCTATCCCATGTGTCAAACTCAACCGCCAAGATATGATTGGATGCATTTCCATTGTTCGTCATGTTGACAATGCCAAGAAAATAATCGTCTGAAGAAGCTTTCGCCAACTCTTTTGAAGGTGAGAGAACAAAAGTAAACCCAGCGCTACCAAGCATTTGGTGTTCAGGAATAATGGCAAAGACAAATGTGGTAGAGAAAGAGAGAACCTTATTAACCTGAGACTTTTTGAACCTCATTGGAGAAGGATAGAAAGCATGGCCCGTCGCATGCCTCGTAGCATTGGTCAGACTCAGAAGACCATCCGATGTGATTCCTGCTAAACCATCCACGCTGAGGTTCACACCCTTGAATCCATTGTAAGTAAACTCATCACTTGCCGAAAGTCCAAGTGTTAAAAGAAGGGCCCTGAAGAAAACTTTCGCAAGCATCTTGCAAAAGTTTGTCCGGCACGCTGACAATTGACAATGGTTCAATATCTTCTTCATATTTCTTGGTGCCACTAGCACTCCCAGAACTTCCATCCACTTTTACTCAACTTTTCTCCTGTTCTCAACTTTCCACTCTGAGCGCTCTCGTCTGTTCTCTCTCCTTCGTCCCCCTTGCCATGGCAAGCGGGTGCCAACCCCAGCCTCCTGGCAACCCCAGCAAATCCTGGAAACAAATCGCCTCTTCGCTTACACAATCTCTTGATAATTCCCCACTTCACAATGTTCAGCTATTAAACAAGCTCAAGGAGTCAACGACCAGTTTTATCCGGTTAGACACAGATGCCATTAATCGTGGATGCTCGTTGTTCCAGCACGCTCTATATGGTAAACTGTTCGGTAAGCCCCCTGCGTTTGATCAGGTCAAGTCTACGCTCCTGGCTAAGTGGTCGGAATTCGGAGAAATTCTCATTTCAGATCTTCCAAACGGGTTCTTACTGATCCGTTGCTCTACGGAGCGAGCGATGCAGCATCTCCTCTTGGACGGACCATGGTCGGTGAACGGTATTATCCTGCAACTGTCGCCATGGAAGCCCTTCTTCGAGCCCTCTTTTACTCAGCTGAATACTGCCGTGATTTGGGTCCAATTTCATAACCTTCCTATCGAATGCTGGGATGGCGATACTCTTGATACCATTGCAAGTAACTTCGGCCAACTCATCAAAATTGATGAATTTACCTCAACCTTGACCAGATCCAAGTATGCTCGTGTTTGTATCGAGATCGATCTTTCTAAACCTTTATGCAGAGGTTTTTGGATCAGGGATGACACTCATCGGGTTTTCGTGGTCGTTATGTACGAGAGGTTACCGACGTTTTGTTATTCTTGCGGTCTGATCGGTCATGGAAGTCGTTCATGTGCCTCGTCGTTGTCTAGTGGTGCCGGTGGTTCCCAGCTGCCCTCTCGCACGGTGCGACCGCCGGTAGAGGGATCCATCCAGGTATCCACCGACAACGACCGGCAAATGGACATCTCTGATCCTCTACCCGCTCCTCCTTCTTTTGACCCGTCGACGGTGACCGATCCAATCTTACCAGAGACCGATTACGGTCCTTGGCTGCTCGTTACTCGCCGGCGTGGCCGCGCTCGGGGTCGCGGAGGTAGCACACGTGTTGATCACGTGGCCTCGACCACTGCAGCCTAGCCGAGTGCCGTTGCCACCGAGTTCCGAGGCACCGCTTCTCGTAGCTTACGTGGCGGCTTCAGAGGCAATAGCAGTGGGCGGTTCACTAGTTCCCATGTGCATCATGACAACCCTTACCCTTCTCCTCTAACATCTTCTCTACCTGTCCCATCTAACCCTCCCACTACCATCGATCCTCGCATCGAGACTTCTTGCCCTGTCTCTGATGGCGCCATCCCCTCATCCAATGTCTCTGTAGACGTCACTCATGCCCCTAACTTTATTAATTCCTCGGGCTCTCCAACACGTAACTTCTCTCCTCTCATGGCTCGAGACGTTGGAATGAACGATATGGGTCCCCATGCCTCTCTTTGCCCTCAAGTTACGTTACCCTCTGACACTCCCTCGAATTTCTCCCCTTCTCGACCTGACAGACCTCCTGCTCAACCAAATCCATCTCATCATTCTAGCTCCCCTCCCCCAACCCTTCGGTCTTCTCTTTCAGGCACTCCTTCCTCCTCCTCTATTGTTGCTTCGTTTCACGAGACCCTCGTCGAAAAAGTTTCCTCTGCTCTTGCCGAAGAGAATATGGAGGAGGACAGTTCCGACGAAGATGAGTTCTCTGACGACGAAGACGATGACATGTCCAACGACGACTGCCCCGATGACAACATGACTCTCAACCAATACCAAGACGAAGTTAGAAGGGAAGCTCTCATTAGGAAAAGTTCTCTTGAAGCTAACACTTCTCCGAAGAAAGGAAGGGTTGACCCAGGGTGTTCAAGCGCCTAACTTTACTTCTATTGCTCTTCGGTGTTCTCCTTTTAGGGTGTATCTGTTCCTGCTCCCTTTTCAATATTTGTTTTTATGATTATGGCTAATATATTGTGTTGGAATTGTAGGGGTCTCTCGTCGCGGGACACCTCTTCTAGGATCCTTCGTCTCATTCACTCTCTGAAGCCTCTCATCGTCTGTCTAGTGGAAACTAGAGCTAACTCCGATCGTGTGGATCGTTTTTGTAAGTATATCCGCAATCGTTGGGATTGGGCAGCTATTTTGTCTGAAGGGTTTTCAGGAGGTATTATTGTCCTCTGGAACCCCATCGTCGGCCAGGTTACCCCTTTAGCTTTTTCCCATCACGCTCTTCACTTGGTTGTTTCTTCTACTTCGTCCTCTCATTTTATCATTTCCGTGGTTTATAACTCTGTTTCTTGTCATAGACAACGCTTTCTCTGGCGTGAACTTTCGAAACTTGCTTTTCTTGATCAGCCTTGGCTTGTGGTGGGAGATTTCAATTCTATCCTCTCCCGGAACGAGCATAGAGGCGGTGCCTTTACTTATTATTCTCGTAAATCTCGTTTCTTCTTGGATTTTGTCGATCAAAATAATTTATTGGACTTAAAGTTTTCTGGTTCCCCTTACACCTGGTGCAACAATCAGTCTGGCCAAGCTCGTCGTTGGGCTAGACTTGATCGTTGTTTGGTGAATCTTAAGTGGAACGACAACTTTCGGTCCTATACTCTTAAACATCTTAACCGATCTTTTTCTGATCACTCTCCCCTTTTTCTTACTATTAATACTCATCATCCTCGCAAAAAAGGCATTTTTAGATTTGAGAATTTTTGGTTTGATTTGTTGGGTTGTCACAGCGCGGTTCAGGATGCCTGGAACTTTTCCCCTCATGGAAATCCCATGCACGCCTTTACCCATCTTCTGTCTCGTACCCGGCATAATCTTAATTCCTGGCGTCTTTCTGGTATTAATAATCTCGAATCTTGCCTTAATCTCACTGAGAACTATGTCAATTTTCTAGAACTGTCTGATCTCAATCCTAATTCTCAAAACGCCTTGATGGATCACTACGCTAAGCTTTCCGCTTTGCAGCGTCAGTGCAACATTAAATGGGCTCAGAGATCTAGATTTTTGTGGATCAAAGACGGTGATAGAAATACTCGCTTCTTTCATGCTATGTCCCGTGCGAGGTCGCACAATAATTTTATTCCCCAGGTTCAAGACATTAACGGTAACACTTGTTGCGACCACGCAGATATTGAACAAGCCTTCTTTAACTTCTTTTATAACTTGTGGAATGCTCCTTCTATTGTTACTTCCAACGTCGCTGATGCTTTACCCCCCAATTTGCCCAAACTCTCTGAGTCGGACAAGTTCCTTCTCATTCAGGAGGTCACTAAGGACGAAGTCTTTCGTGCTCTTTCTGACCTTCCTACTGGTAAGTCTCCTGGGCCTGATGGTTTTAACGTTGAATTTTACAAATTCTTCTGGCCCTTTATCGGTGATCATCTCTTCACGGCTATTTCCCACTTTTTTAAAAATCCTATCATGCCTGCCTCCTGGGGCCAAACTTACATTGTTTTAATCCCTAAAGTTGATAACCCGAATTGTGTTTCTGATTTTAGGCCTATCTCTTTATGCAATGTGTGTTTCAAGGTTATCTCCAAAGTTCTTGCTAATCGGTTAAAGAAAGTCATTCCTTATCTTATTGGGCCTGAACAGGTAGGTTTTGTGAACGGTCGGTGTTCTTTTGACAATATAATTTCCATGCAAGAGGTAGCCCACTCCATTGAAAATGATTCTGCAAACCCCCCTAGGATGATAATCAAGTATGATATTGCCAAAGCTTACGATACTTTAGACTGGAGTGCAATTCTTGCCATTCTTTCTAGAATGAATTTCCATTCCACTTGGATCACCTGGATCAATGCCTGCTTGCGGGCCAACTCTTTCTCTCTTTTGATTAATGGCTCTCCGACCCCTTGGTTTAGGTCCTCCCGTGGTGTACGGCAAGGTGATCCTATTTCTTCTTATCTCTTCATTTTAGTTTCTCAGGTTCTCACTTCTGCCCTAAATTTTGGTTTACAGATTAATGCTATCCCTGGTTTTGAGCCTAAATTAATTCATAATTTCAATCACCTCATGTACGCTGATGATCTCATTCTTGTGTCTCATGCTTCCCGTAAGGCTGCTAGAAACATTCTGGCTTGCATGTCTTTTTATTCCTCTGTCTCTGGTCAATGTCCTAACTACTCTAAGTCTCAAATTTTCTTCCTTCATGGTTTAACAAACACGTTATTAAGAGTATCTGTCTCCATTTTAAAGCTTAACCACGCGTCTTTTCCCTTCAAATACTTGGGCATCCTTATCTCCCCTAAACGTCTTAATATTAATGTTTTTAAGCCTATGATCGATAAAATCAAACGCACCACCTCTAAATGGTCTAGGTTTCATCTCTCCTTTGCTGCCAAACAAATTCTCATTAATTCCACTCTCTTGTCTTTTCCAGTTTACATAATGTCTGTCTATCCCATTCCTACTTCTATTGTCGCAGATATTTCTAAAGTGGTTAGAAATTTCTTCTGGTGTAGAAATGGCAATGGAAAGGGCATCCATAACGTATGCTGGAAATCTATGTTGACAGGTAAATCTGAGGGGGGTTTGGGAGTTAGGGATCTATCTCTTGCAAAACATTCGTTAATGGCTAAACATATTTTTAAATATTTGAACAACGACCATTCTATTTGGGTTGACATTCTCAACGTTAAATATGGGAAAGTTAATTTTTGGCAAGGCGCCATCCCTGCTAAATGCTCGTGGTTTTTTCGTGGGTTATGTCATTCGGCAAAATATATTAAGCCATTTTGCAAAATCAATGCTGTTAACCCTGAGCGTACTTCGTTCCTTTGGGACCCTTGGATCTTTGACATTCCGGTTGCATTTAAGCCTACATACATTAATATGGATGTTGATCTTCCTAACGTTGCTATGTCGGATTTGGTCTCGGATAACTGCTGGGATCTTAACTCTCTCTCCCTAATCTTTGGTGAGCTGCCCAACACGCTTTAATAGCGAATTTGTTTTCGGTTGTTCCCCGACCTTGATAATCATTGGATTTGGGTGCCTAAACCCAGTTCCTGTAAAATCTCTTCAGCTGTTTACCACCATTTAAATAACCAGTCTTCATTTTCTGATCCATGGGTTGGCTGGAAGCACTTATGGAAAAATCCCCTGCCTCCACGTATTAAGCATTTCATCCGGGTTATGCATCAAAGGTCGTTTGTCTACTTTTTGCCTTTCTTAACCAACTAAATATTGGTCCGGATCGCCTCGCATATTCTCGCGGTCTTCACCGTGAAACCATCAATCACCTTTTTAATGACCTGTTCTAGTGCTCAATTCGCTTTTGGAATCAAATCATGATCAAAACTAACCAGCCCTTCAGCTTTCGGGACGATTTCCAAGCGGGCGATTGGATCTTAACTTATCATACCTCTCCGAACATTCTTGCTCTCATCGCTGCTGGTGCTTGGTTTATCTGGATTTGCAGGTGTAATTATGTTTTTAAGCATGAGAGACCGAATCTTATTATTCCTGTGTACAAGACCGTTGCTCATACCAGAGAATTTGCATACGGATCCCACGTCTCCATCGGTAGAAACTTCATTCAGTTTAACTTCTCCTGCATGGACGGCCCTTTCCTCTTCACTCACGTCATCGTCAACCACGATCTTCAGGTTAGGTCTGTCGGCTTTTTTATCTCCGATGCTTATTCTTGTATCTCTCTCGCAGGATGCGTGTCGCAGCCTTCGTTGGATACTTCTTGGGATGAGATTTTTGCCATTGAGATTGCTCTCTCGACCGCCCTTGCGCACTGCTTCAATGTCAAAAGAATCTTCTGTTCCCATCGTGCTGCTTTGGATCTCCGTCATCGCCCTGACTCTACTCTCTCTTGGAGATACCAGCCTCAAATCAGCAATCTTAAGCTCCTTTTGGACTCCAGCTTGCATCCAATCATTGATTGTATACCTCTTCTCTGGTTCAAATCGGCTTCCGATCTTGCTTCTCTGGGATTTCGTCATCAGCACCTGAATCTCTTCCTCTCGGGACGTGATCTCCCTCGTTGGATCATGCGATCGTTCCTTTCTCTTGGTTTTTCCTTTTTGTAATTTTTCTTTTCTTAAGCTGTTGTTGTTCTTCCAATTTTTCTAGTGTTTTTAGCTTCTGTTTTTTGCTTCTAATAAATTCAGCTTCTCGGTTGAGAAGTTCTTCCAAAAAAAAAAAAATATCTTCTTCATAGTTTTATAGTTAATTCTGAAATTTATTAAATGGATAGGTCAGCATGAGAACATGTATTTTTTTTAATAAAGTAAATAAATCACGAATTTATTGCAAAAAAAAAGCAAGTACAGAAACTAAGAAAGGGAAAGGGGCCGAAGCCAACTAAGTTAGGGGCCATCACTAGGAGTAATGCACCGCCTAAAACTTACATGCTAGAAACAAAACAAACAAGGAATAAAACTTGCTAAGATGACGAAGACACCAGAAGATGACAAAAGTCTTCTTCAGCTGTTGAAGAAGGTGGGGGATGGACCACTTCTGAGTCGATGGCTTCATGAAGGTGTTGTTCTCAGCCAGTCGTGTGCTAAGGAAGACGAGAGCAGGCTTTAGCTTTTGAACTGAGTCTAAAGGTATTTGTTGGTGATTTAGATCCCTAGCTTCTCTTAGATCTTCTGGAATTTTTTTCTTCATAGATCTAGGCAGTTGAGCAAGGAATCATGCTTCTTCATTCTAGCGGGTGGAAGGTTTCTTGGTTCGATCACTTCTGTGAATTTGAGGAGACAATACAGTTTAGTGACCCTTGGGATGTACTTCTTGAGACTGGCTAAAAACTATTTCTCCTGATTCCTCAAAATCTATCTCTCTGACATCAATGTCAGCAATTAGCTCACAATGATATAAAGGAGCAAGGTCCTCCTGCAGGATGTCTTTTGGTGTCCCAAAGGGAAGATTCGCCTATTATAGGCAAATTTCTTCATCTTCAAAACCTTCTGCTAGAATATCTTGGTCTTCATCCTCGCCCCAGTCAACAAGCTCTTCGTCAAGCGGGTCTTCCTGAGGAGTAGACGAAGTTGGCTCACTGGAGATAAGTTTATCCGAAATTTCTTTTAGAATTAGTAACCAATCCCCATGTAAGACCACCCATTTGTACCCTTCTGGTGTCTCCATTGTCGGCAGTTGAGTCCACAGGTGAAATGGAAGGAAAAATCTAGTAGAGGAGGTTTTATTTATGTGGGTAGTTGCTTTGGGTGGGTCCAATTCCATCAAAGAATCATCATCTAGGTTTTGATCATCCAAGCAATGCTTATCCCGTGGTAGAGCTGAAGTAAGGATGATTGTGATATCATTAGAAGAGATCTTATCTTGATGCAAAACAATGGGAGGAGATATCTTAAGCACTAAAGAATCCTCATCCCGAGGCAAAATTAACACTGAGAAGAGGATCAAGATATTCTCAACAACAGGGGTCTCATCCTGAGGTACAAAATTTGGGATCTTATCCCCGAGGCATAGAATCAAGTGGAAATTGATTCAAAGAATTCTCCACATTGGAGACCTTATCCCGAGTTCCATCTAATGGATTTAGATTCATCTCAGGACAGCAAGCATCCTCCACCAGTGAAAGTTGATCCCAAGGCTCATTAGGGGACATCTGCATCAGGACAAAATTCAAACTTGAATCCATATTCTGAGACATACTAATGACCAATGGATGTGAATCAGCCCCCTTTCTCATGTACATGCACAGTATGTCATTCCTCTCATAACTTACACCCGAGACTGGAACATGGTTGGGTCAGCCACTCTCTGACCGATCCTCGGGATCTCTCCTGATCACGAGAGAAGAAGACGAAGGCGAATCCGGGTCTAGAGGTGGCTGGAGGAGCCTTCCCATCCTCTGTCAATAAGCCAAGCTCAGAGCTGCACTCCACGGGCTTGCCAAAGTTCTCATCCTCTGTCATCTTACCCTTGTACTCACTGGTCACTTGATGAGTACTTCGAATAGGTAATCGAATCTAAGCGTTCACTGAGGCATTGGCCAAATTGGGTAGAGTTTTCGAACCCTTCTTAACTTGAGCCACCAGAGCTTGAACAATTCTCGAACGGATTACTTGGATACCCAAGTCCTCTAGCATGACCTTAAAGCTCTAATAACTTTAAAGAAAAGATAAAAAAAAATGCATACTTTATTCATAACCACTGAAGCCTTTATAAAGGCAAAAAATCTGAAAAGATAATCTCTACACAAAATGAGATAACTATAATAACCAATTTGAATTTTAATCAACAAACAACTAATTTAAATATCTAAATCAAAGATATCAAACTCAAATTAAAACAAACATCATTATCTCAACACCCTCCCTTAAACTTATGTTTATCACATAAGTTTAAATATTTTAAAGCCTTCTCCTTGCATAAATGCTTTCATTTATGAATTGAAGTTCATCAAGAATATTTCTCAGCCACACTGCTTGAGAGGCACATGTTGTTGCTGTTAAAAATTCAGCCTTAGTAGTTGAAAGAGTGACAATATGTTGTTTCTTTGATGACCATGAGATAGCTTTGAAACCTATCATAAATACATAACCGGATGTGCTTTTCCAATCATCAAAATCTCTTGCATAATCACTATCTATAAATATAATCAAATTTGATTTATCTCCTTTCTTGTACAATATTCCATAATCGATCTATTATTCCTCTCAAGTATCGCAAAATTCATTTTGCAGCCATGAGATGCACCTCTTTTGGATTTTCCATGAATCTACTAATGAGACTTACAGCAAACATAATGTCTAGCCTTGATGTAGTTAAATACATCAAACTTCCAACAATTTACTTGTAAAAAGTGTAGTCAACCTTGTTTCCTTCTAAGTTTTTAACAAGCTTCAAACCATTCTCAATAGGAGTATGAACCAGATTACAATATAAAAATAAAGCAAAATAAGTAGCAAGGTCTTCAGCTTGGTTGAAATCTGTTACTTCATAATCTACCATCCAAGCTGGCCTTTTTCAGACACAAGTAATAGGGGATTTAGTTGATGTCTCTTCTGTTGTTTGTGATATTTCAAAAGTAGTTGAGGCTTCATTAGTTGAAATTTCTTGATGTTGGACCTGCTCTCCTTCTTCGGCTTCATCACTAATTATAATTGAAGTAGGCTCCTACTCACTCCAATTCCAAGTGTTCTCCTCATCAAAAATAACATCACTACTCACCACAATTTTCTTTGTCAATGGATCATACAATTTCAAAGCTTTGGATATTTCACTAATCCCAAGAAAAGCATCCTTTTGCCCCTTATCATCAAGTTTCTTTTTTTTTTCTCATCTGGAATATGTGCATATGCAATGCAACCAAAAATTCTGAAGTGATCTACTACTGGTCTTCTTCCACTCCATGCTTCTTCTGGTGTTTTGTTTTGAACAGCAAAAGTAGGACTTCTATTCAAGATATGAATGCTCCAATTCATCGCTACGGTAAAAAAATTCTTCAGAATTATCCCCTTTGTTAACAAGGTTCTCACCATATTGAGGATGGTTCAATTTTTTTTTTTCCGATACACCATTCTGTTGTGGGGAATATGAAACTGTGAGCTCTCTTCAAATACCATGATTATTGCAAAAACTTTTAAAGTCTTTTGAGCAATACTCTCCTCCAAGATCAGTGTGAATTGTTTTAATAGATTTCCCAATTTCATTTTCAACATATTCTTTGAAGCTTTTAAATGCACTAAAAGCTTCTGATTTCTCCTATAAAAAAAACCCAAGTTTTCCGAGAATAATTATCAGTGGAAGTAATAAAATATCTTTTACCTCCATTAGAAGTAGGATTTATTTGTCTACAAATATCATAGTGAATAAGTTGAAGAACATCTTTTGCTCTCCAAGACTCCCCTTGAGGGAAAAGAGTACGATGTTGTCTTCCAACAACATGTTCTCCACAAACTTGGGAAGGAACAGTAATCTTAGGAAGCCCTATCACCATATCTTTTTCTTGGAGTGTCTTCAATTTGCCAAAGCTCAAGTGACCATACCAATAATGCCATAGCCATGAGGAGTATTTTGTTTTAGCCATCAAACAAGATTGAGCACATTTAATCTTCTTAGGAAACAACCTATTTGAACTCATGGGCCCAACTACAATTGCGCTTCTACAAGGATCATATATTTCACAAGTATCCTTTTGAATAGTAATTGTATATCCCTTCTCTTGTAACTAACCAGCACTTGACAAGTTATTTTTCAAGTCAGAACATAAAAAAGGTTAGAAATTTTTTTTTATAAAACCATTCTTGGTTTTTTTATTAATGTCACCCTTTCCCATCACATTCATAGTAGATAAATTTCCAAAGCTAACAGTAGAGTGAAAATCTTCATTTAAGTAAGAAAAGGACTTACTTCCACACATATGGTTGCTAAAACCAATGTCCACAAACCAAATATCTGACTTTTGAGATTTATGACTATCTTGAATTGCCATTAGCAAAGTCTCCGCTTCTTTATTTCCTACAAAATTTGACTTTTCACCTTTGTCTTTGTCATTAGATAGCTTGGTGTAATATTCAGAACGGTAATGACCAAATCGATGACATATAAAGCACTCAATCTTAGATTTATCAAACTGTTAACCTCATCCTCTTCATTTATTTTGTAGATAACCATCATCAGTATTTCTATTGCCACTTATGTAGCCTCTATCTGCTCTTCCTCTTCCTCTACATCCACCCCGACCTCTACCTCGTAATATTGAGAAGTTGTTGGTTGTAGAGGCCTTCAAAGTTTGCTTCTCATTAGTAAAATTACGGTTCATCTTTTGTTTATGAACTAATAAAGAGCTTTAAAGTTCATCAATGGAGAGTGCATCTATGTCCTTTAATTCTTCAATTGAACAGACTATATAATCAAATTTTGCTGTCAAAGATTGCAATATATTTTCAACAATAGAAACATCGTCCGTCTTCTCCCCATGAAAACACATATTATTGGCTAACCACATGGTTCTTGCAAAATAGTTGTTAACAGATTCTCCGTCTTTTATATGTAGATTTTCAAAATCCCTTCTCAAGGCTTGAAGTTGTGCATGCTTCACTCTTAATGAGTCTTGATATTTTCTCTTCATTGAATACCATATATCCTTGGAGGTTTCTTTGCAAAGATCCGACTCCAAGATAGATCGATCAATGGCATGAAATAAATAATTCTTTGCCTTCAAGTCTTTCAACTTTAGTGACTCAAGTTCCTTCCGTTATGCTTCTGTAAATGCCACTCCAACATCTGGGGTTACAACTCCGAATTAAATAATATTCCAATACTCTTTGGATTTTAAAAAAATTTCCATCAGCACTCTCCAATGATCGTAGTGACTATCAAAATGTGGAATAGATAGTTGCACAAAGTTCTCTACAGACATTGTAAATTTCTCCACTACAAGCTGGAACTCTACCTTTTGGTGAAGACCTGGCTCTTGATACCACTGATAACTTAAAATAAGAGATGAAAAAACCGTATACTTTATTCATAACCACTAAAGCATTTATAAAGGCAAAATTTTGAAGATAATCTCTGCACAAATGAGATAACTATAATAACTAATTTGAATTTTAATCAACAAACAACTAATTCAAATATCTAAATCAAAGATATCATAATCAAATTAAAACAAATGTCATTATCTCGACAGACTCTTCTCTTTTTTGCACTTAAATAAGATCTCCGAGCGGACATAGCACGGACACAATTGAGTTCCAATTCCAGCAGTGAAGTGGCATGTTTGATAATCAAATCCAATGGTACTCACCCGTGGTGAGTGCATGGGAGCCAAATTTTGGCGTCCAAGGTGAGAGTGAGATCTAGCAGTAGCCACGAGATGAGTTAAAGGAAACAAAACCCCTTTTTGTGGTAGCCAATGCAACTCCGTCGAGTTCTTGGTGAGAATAAACTTATCATCAAATGGGGTTACCATTTTGAGATGGTCGGAGTTGAGGATCTCTGACAAAGCCCGAGTCAGAGAGTGGACATTCTCATTACCTGAGAGAACTTTGATGATCACCATCTTCTGAAACTCTTCCTTTGATTAAATAATATCCTCAAATATTGGCAAGGAGATTCTCAGAGTTGGCGACGCCATCGAGCCATACTTACTCTTCGAGATGAAAGCCGGTACATGCAACAATGGCTTAGCTACAGAGCTATACTTTTGTTATCTTACTCTCCTTCTTTCAAACTTAGAAGGGTTTTTTTATGGAGTCTTTAGAAAGCATTGTGCCGCTATATGCTCAACGCCGGAGCATCGCCTGCAGGTCAACTGATGATGACAATCATGCACACTATAGCTAGGTCTTAGACATTTTTTGCACCATTTTGAGGAGCCTGATGAGAGGTGACACTTCAAGATAGGGCCACCATCATGACTCGGTGAAGCTCTGCCCTTCTTATGCACAGTATGCCAACTGGCGTCTTGCTCTAATTATGGAGGAAGAGGAGCTTCCAAAACCGGTGAGCTGTGAATCGGTGAACTATAAACAACCTCAACAATGGAGCTGCCTTCTCTGATGGGAGAGTTCAATGCCAGAGGGTGGGAGGCTTAATGTAACTGAGAAGGTCTTTGTCTGCGAGAGAAGAGATAAGCTAAAGAGCCACCACGAGCACTAGAACATGATCCATAGAGAAATCTCATGGTTACACCGACACCACCGCTAATTAGATATAAATTACAACTAATGCTCCATAGTGGTATCACATAGATATAAATTACAACTAATGCTCCATAGAGGTTACACTGACACCGCCACTAAGAAATCACATGTACTCGTCTTAATGGTAGGCACCAAAAAGATATAAATTACAACTAATGCTCCATAGAGGTATTAAATCCCCTCTTGGTTTATTGGCACAAAGTTTTTTTGCGTAAAGTGATTCTTTCGAGGTTCTTTTGACGACGATCACACATCAAACCTTAAAGTACACGCAATATAAGAGCATATGTGTGTAATGTGTGTTGAGTTATTAACTCAACACCTATGCTGCTGTGCACATCCTTGACTTCTTTTAAATGGGAAGTATTTATTGTCTATTTATCAAAAATAAATAAATAAAAATGTTCCAGAGAGGATTGACTTCCAAAACAAGAGAACATCACCAATTTTTTATCATTTCAATTTTAGAACATGAAGAACTGGATCTAGGGCAACACTAGGAAGATCTGGTAAACTATTATTTTATTTTATTTTTTTTAAAAGGTGGATAAACCACTTCAATTAAAAAAAACAGGAACACTGGAGCACACGCCCCTACAAAAAAGGTCACCAAGGGCAACTGAACACCACAAGCAGTGAAACAAAGCAAACAAAAAGGCCAACCGCCACAAAAGAAAGGACAGGACTCTATCCTCTGACCAACTTCCTGGACAAACTAGCCCGTGTGAGGTGCATGGTCCACACCTAGAGCTAAAGCAGCACCCGCCTCCACCCCACGTGACTCAAAGTACTCCAAGCTTTGGCGTATGTCAGTAATAGATTCCTCCATCTTCTCCCGTGCACCCTCATCCACTGAATCAAACCATGATAACAGCAAATGAACCATTTTCAATATGAGACTATGTGTAGACATACAATTGGCATTAAAGATAACATCATTTCTAGCAAGCCAAGTAATCCACACAACTGCTTTCACAACTAAGTCTCCCACATCCCTACAGTTCGCACGCATAGAAAATCTCCAGGAATCCCAAACCTGTTGCAGGGACCCGGGCGGGTCCGGGAGTCTCAGAATCCTAACAAAATACTGCCACACCTGCCTAGCAACATTGCAATGTAAGAAAAGGTGGTCCACCATCTCAAGTGCCGAATTGCACAGGACACAGGTAGCAGTAGGGAGCTTATTACAACTCCGCTTAGCTAGAACCTCCAGCGTGAGGATCCTATTTTACCACACCAACCAGTTAAACAGGTTAACTTTCTTAGGACACGGCTTCCGCTAGAAAAACCTCGCAATGGGGCAGCGTAAGCCACCATCATTAAGGAAATTGTATAGAGATTTAACCGTGAAGGACCCGTTAACCAAAAGCCTCCATCTTTTGATATCCCTCAACGAGCTCATAGAATCCCTCAATCTATCCCTGTAGATCGAGCTATCTCCCCCCAAGCCAAAGGGGGCTTGACCTAAGAAAAACTGTAAGTCATGGACAGAGCCATTTGGCGCTTCAGTATCCCTGAATTCCTCCGGCCAGATAAACATAGGTGTCCGTCCGGCGAACCAATTATCTCTCTAGAAGAGTGTCTCCGTTCCTGTGACGACCTCGTGAAGAACGCACCCCCTAAGAGTAGGCAAGCAGTTCAACACCCCTTTTCAAAAAAAGGATATCCTACACGTTTGCCTGGGAAACATATTCCAGCGGGTTATATTGTAGTTAAACTGAATGATATTCTCCCCACACCAAGATGGATCCATCATAAATTTCCACCACCACTTGCTCAAAAGTGCCTGATTAAAGTTGAGAGGTCTAAAATACCCCAACCACCCTGGTCACGCGCTCGGCAAAGATTTTGCCAACCCACCAGCCTCAACTCGGGTGGTCAATGTCCAGTACAAACCAAAGAAAGTCCCTTCTAATCTGGTTGATCTCCTTGATGACCCAACCAGGTAGCCAAAAAAGTGACATCCAATAAGTAGGGATCGCCGATAAAATCGAGGTAAACTATTATTTTCCTTCTTAGTCACCTAATCTCTCAATCCATTAATAAGAACTATTAATGTGGAAGACTATTGGTTAGAAATATCGTGAGGCTAAGTTCACTCACAAGAACACATTAAAACTATTTTCAAAAGCAAGAACCTTGAATAGAAGCACGATTTGCCAACTAATTTGGTAAGGGATTCATCAAGTCTCAAGTTATGATTCATTGGCTTCTTCAGCATGGCAGCGCTCAAATGAAAGGTAATTTTAATTATGTATGGACAAGTTAACATGGTATCATATAGATAAGTCAACAATGTTGACATCAGTTTAGCCCCATTCACTTAAGCGAACATGGTCTGAACTCTAACGTCAAAAAAATGAGAAAATAGCACTTTTCTAAAGTGATTAGAAGTTTATATCACTTTTAATAGTTATGATGTTCAGTTTACAAAAACATAAAAGAAATCCTTAAGTAAGATGAAAGGTAATTTGAAGTTAGCACATCCAGACAGGCAAGACAGATAGTAGCTGCATGCTTGGCATGCTTCAATTCTATAACAAATACTAGGGATTTTAGCTTGTAAATTAAGTTAATATGGAAGTGATTTGATTGGGGAAAAAACAATTTACATGAAGACAACCACATGGTACATATTAGGTTGCTATAAGAGGAAACGAAATCATGAAAGTAATTGTTACCATTTATCAAGTAATACACAAGGTAATTAATATTGCCATATTATAAGAAATTAAAAAAACAACACATTACCCTGAATAGCGGATGAAATCAAGAGAAGATTATAATGTATAACTTGTACCATCTTGGATACACTGCTCATGCACAGTGGCTATGTGATGGCCAGTTATGTAACAGCCGTCGGTGTGCATCGAGATCAAGCTTCTTCGGATCATCTTGGAACCTTGCTGGTGGCTGACTCGCCTCAAGATCATAACTCCACTGATTCTCTCAATAATTCAAACCTGGAGCTATCTCAAGACACTCAGATTAATTCATTTGCCTCGGATGAGAAGAACACACCTCGGGATTTGATTCCTACTGTGATCAGATAATCTTCTTCTATTGATCTAATCCTGCCTCAGGATAAGGTTATGCCCATTAATTCTCAAATTGATCCAACCCAATCAATTTCAGCTCAAATCTTGGTCTCAAATAAGAAGACTATGCCTCAAGGTATGATTCCCACTGAGATCATTTCATCCCCTTTCGATGAATTGAGTCTGCCTTGGGATAAGGTTAATTCAATTGATTCTCAAACTGGTGCAACTCAACCAAATTCAGCGAATCCGAATTCAAATATGATCAAGATTGATCAAATTGCGGATCCTAATATAGAGATAATTCATGATCCTCTAATTTCATATTATCTACCTGAATCTAAAGGAAAGGAGATCTCTATCCCACTGGATCCTGCTATTTCAAACACTGATGATTTACCTGCTCATTTGAAACCCCTATCGTCGACGATTTCTATTCCAGATGGATATAAATGGATCTTTATTCATGGTGGTTGGTCTTTGATTCCTAGTATCAACTCAGATAAGCTCTACTCTCAGGATTCATCTCCCCTTATTACCCCTTTGAATGTTCATTCTGATGAAGAGCTAGTTGACTGGGGTGATGATGACAACCTTCCTATTGATGTGATAACAGATGATGATCATATTCTGAGTGAGGAGAATCTTTCACAGTTAGAAGCTGACATTCTCAAGGAAGATTTACTCGTTGATCATTTGACTGTTCCCGGGTACTCTTCACTCATTGAGAAGGAATCTTCTTCAGTTAAGCTTGTTGAGGCAGCTCCCGACATCTCACTACCTAATAAGCAACTTGCAAATCCTTCCACGCTTTGTCAGAATCAGAAACAAATTAGGAGGAGCGATCGCACTAAGAAACCTTCTGGTCGTGGGAACGAAGATGCTGGGTGTATTCCTCACCCACCCAGATCATCTAAGAAAAAAGTTCAAGAAGATCTCAGAGATAATACGTCTAATTCCATTAATGCAGTTATTTTTTCATCATGGATTGATGCTCAATTCTTTAATTATAGCAATGCTTGTGGTGTTAAATTTCAAGGCTCTCCTAACCATAAGCATAAATGCTTAGATAAAGTTCGTAGACTTGAATCTGCTAGGGATGGAACTTCATCTTCTTCAACTAGATCTTCTTCGAGATCCAATTGCTAAAACCCTACTGTATTTAATGATTGTTTTATGTTGGAATGTTCGTGGTCTTGGCAGACCCTCTAAACGCCACTTAGTTAAAGACATCATATTTTCTTCCCGAGCAGATATTGTATGTTTACAAGAAACCAAACTACGAGATATTCATAGTTTTATCTGGAGATCTATTGGTGGCTCGAGACTAAACTCTTTCGAGTTTCTCCCTGCCATAGGCTCCGCAGGTGGCTTCATTATTGCTTGGGATTGCACCCATGTTTATGGTAACCTAATTCACAAAGGAACTTTCTCCATTACTATTGATTTCACAAACCTTTTCACTAACACTAAATGGGTTTGCACTAGTGTTTATGGACCTAATGCAAACTCCATCAGGGCTGATTTCTGGAACGAAATTCACACAATAAGAAACTTACACAATCTACCCTGGTTAATCTACGGAGACTTCAATACTTCATTCACTCCGGAAGATAAAAATAAAGGAGACCCTAATCCTAGGGATATAGCTAATTCACAAAAGCTTCTAGGTGATCTCAATCTTATTGATCCCCCTTTACATGGCCGTAAATTCACATGGATTAATGGACAACATGATCCAATATAGGTCAGACTGGATAGATTCCTCTACTCTCATAACTGGTCGCTGTTATTTCCCAGTTCCTACCAAAGTGCTTTACCAAGAATTGGTTCTGATCATTCCCCTATTTACCTGGAATTTGGTAATCATCCCACTCGGCTAGAATATTCAGACTTGAAAATTTTTGGTACACTAATGACCAATTAGAGCATTTAATTCAAGAATGGTGGTCGAATCATAACTTTGTTGGTTGTGGCGCTTACATAATTTCCATAAAAACTCGCTTCTTTAAAATCAAATCTACGCAGTTGGGCAAAGGAAAATTTTGGAGCTTCCAACATCCACAAAAAAGTTTGCTTTCTGAACTGAATTCACTTGATTCCTTGCATGAAAGAGGGACACTTACTAAAACAAGAGGAGATCTTTTGGAAGCAGCGATCCTGAAATACATGGCTAAAAGAGGGAGATGCAAACACAAAATTTTTCACTTACTTGCTAATGGCAGAAAGAATAAAAATTTTATTCCCCCCATTAGAAGTAACGGGAGTTGGATTAAAGAAAATCAAGAAATTGGGAAAGTTTTCACTGAACATTTTCAAGCCCTAGTTGGCACCCAATTACTCATCGATTCATGTTCAACTGGCATTATCTATTTGATTACAAAGATAGAGTTGATCTTTCTTCACTTGAACTTCCATTCTCAACTGAAGAAATTAAAAATGTCGTGTTTGATTTAAACGGGGATAAGGCCACAGGTCCAGATGGATTCCCACTTTTCTTTTTCCAAAAACACAGGAACCTCATTCAGGAGGACCTCATCAACCTTTGTTATGATTTTTATGACAGTTCCATTAATTTTGAACGACTTAATTGGGTTCACATTGCTCTTATTGCCAAATCAAATGCACCAACTGAGATTTCTGACTTTAGACCCATTAGTCTTATCAACTCTACTTGTTAAATCATTTCCAAAATCCTTGCTTCTAGGCTGAGTTATAAGATTGGGGATCTAGTTGAAAATTCTCAATGTGGATTCATTAAGAGCGAGATGCATTCAGAGTAACATAATTCTTTGCCCAGAGTGATTTTTTTAACCTCGAAAAAGAAACTTCTCGGCTTTGCCTTTAAAGTGGACTTTACTAAAGCTTTTGATTCTCTAGACTGGAATTTTCTACTTGAGATTCTAAGGGCCAGAGGTTTTGGCAATCGCTGGATTTCATGGATACACACCATTCTCTCTACTGCCAAAACACAAATACTCATTAATGGTACATCTCAGGGTTATATTCGATGCAAAAGAGGTTAATACAAGGTGACCCTCTTTCCCCCCTCCTATTTGCTTTAGCGGCTGATACTCTCAGTGCTATGTTCAACCATGCTATTAATTCTAAAGTTTTGGTTGGAGTTCAACTTGATCATTCAAACAGCATCTGTCAACTACAATATGCAGATGATCTACTGATATTCTCGGCTGGAGGGCATGAAGACCTTAAAATTATCAAATTAATACTTTATCTCTTCGAAGGTTGCTCCGGTCTTTCAATTAACTATTCTAAAAGTTGCCTGTATTCCACTAATTTTGGTTACCAACTGCACTTTTCCTCAGCTAGAATACTTAATTGCAATAGAGATTGTCTACCAATTACATACCTGGATATACCACTTACGGGTTGACGACCTAGACAACAAGACTGGACAAAGTTAATTGAATCCATTCGTTCTAGGCTCACTCCCTAGACAGCAATTTACCTTTCTCTTGGGGGTCATCTTACCCTCATCAACTCTGCTTTATCATCTCTCCCAGTTTACTGGATGTCAGTTTTCAAACTACCAGCCTGGGTAATCCATGAGATTGATAAAATCAGGAGAGATTTTCTTTGGAAGGGACCAAATCTGGGATCTAAGGGGATAAGGTTGATTACCTGGAAAAGAATTTGTAGATCCCGTAGCATGGGTGGTTGGGGAATCCTTGATCCCCAGGTTTTCAACAATGCCTTGCTAGGAAAGTGGTGGTGGAAGCTCACCACCAAGCAGGTCTCCTGTTGGACAAAAATTGTCAATGCCAACTATGTGATAAGAGATTCACCTAACATTTTACATCTCCCACCAAGAAACAAATCTTTCTTCTGGGTTGCAATTAATGCCATTCTACCCTCCTTTCGATTTTGCATATCTAAATCAATTGGAAATGGCGACAAAACTCTATTCTGGTTTGATAAATGGCTTGAGGGTCAATCCCCAAAAGATCGTTGGACATCACTTTTCTTGGACTGCACTTGTCCTTGGATTACTTTAAGACAATTTATTCATATAATTAATTCCGGTTGTAATCCATTTAGGACAGCCTCTGTTGATGACTTTACCGTATTAATGAATTTTTTTCTCGGCTGTGCAATTGATCAAGAGGACTCTTATACATGGTCTCTTGATAAAAATGGAACCTTCTCTATCAAATCTTTCTATAATTTCTTAATTGATGGAGGAATTCGCAATCAACTTTATTCCAAATTCTGGAAGACAAAAACCCTAGCAAAATAACTTTATTTTGTTGGCTTGCCTGGGAAAACAAAATTCTTACTCTCGATAACCTATTCAAAAAAGGTTGCAATCCTAATGCTACTGACACATGTATTCTATGTCAAAATAATTCAGAAACAATGGACCATCTTTTTATTGATTGTTTGTTTTCGGAGAGAATTTGGTTTTTTTTTCTCATGTTTGTTTGATATTGCTACTCCCCCATCCTCTATCTACAACATCTGGACCATTTGGATCCCCTCATTAAATTCTACTTCAAGGATACTCTCGGACCTATGCACTAGAGCCATATTCTGGAATATCTGGCTGAAACGCAACAATCGTATTTTTAACCAAAAATATTCATCCATTACTTCTATACTCTATAAGACAGCTAATATGCTTCTTTCTTGGATTTCTGCAGACTCTGTGTCTTTTCAGCAGGAACCATCTAATGCTGCTCAAAAGATCAAGTGTACCCTTAACTTTCTGATCTCCAGATGCACTGATTCTACAGGTGAAATTACGCATACCACAGACCGGGAGTAATTTGTTTCACTTTTGTTGATGGGCAGGCCTTTGTCTCCAGATGGTTGACTTCGCCAGCTCAACTCATTATCTTTTCCCTTTTCTTAATTAATATTTTTTTCCTAGTACTGTTTACTGTTATCCTCATCCCTAGTGAGGATGCCAGCTCCTCTTATTGTTGTTTGCCAGTTTGGTTTTTTTCCTTCTGTACTTGGTACTCTCTGTTCCTTTTTTTTTTTAATAAATTTGTAGTTTATCCATTTTATTCACTCGTACCATCAAGGAAGGTAACTGATTGTCATGTATAATATGGTACTATGAACCTATAAATAGGAGTCTCAAAGTTGAAAAAAAAGTGTAGTAATTATTGTGAGAAAAAATACCAGTGAAAATTGGAAAAAAAAAATTAACGGTAGCTCCATGGACATAGAAACAAAAAACTATTATTATTATTTTGGTACACTTTGGTTTGGAAAGAAGAGTGAGTATTTATAAACGCTTGTAGAAGTTCTCTTTTCTACGTATATTGGGTAAATCTCGTAAATTTATTGATTTTGTTTTTTATATCTTTTTTTCATTTTATTATTTGATTATTTCTTTTGAGAGGTTTCACACTAACACTTATTCACAAGCTTTCTACTCATTCCAATAGTAACCTAATAGGACAATTAACTATCTTCATAGGAGCTGCAATGTCATAACCCACCACCGTTGTTTCTTCGTATTATGATAACATTTTTTCCTTCCTCGTGCTAATGGATTACATAAAAATGATATCTTGAGGCTATCACTTTCTCCAACCATAGTTTCTTCTGAACAATACTAGTAGTTAACTATAAGGCTTTTGGCTAACGACCTACGGATTTATTGGTATCTGAGTCGCGATAGAAAGCTTTTCTTGAGTGATGAGAGTTCGATTACCAGTTTGAGGCGTATTTGCAGGGAGTTATAAATAGTGATTGTGTCTACGAGTGATTCAGCCCGTGAGCGTGGCTACGTCACCTTGTTAGCTAGGGGCATGCTGCGTCTTTGGGATCTCAGTGGGTTCACCCCACTCCTCTTTCCAAAAAAATATAAGGCTTTTATACTTCTTTTTGTTTTGAATGAACATAGTTTATTTATTTTTTCAAAACAAAAAAATTGTAAGGGCCTTTGTTGTAAATTGGATAAAGTCACAAAAACACATAATTCTTTATTGCAATTTATATAAATACAATCACATGGTCTTTTATTTTTTTTATAAAATGTATAAACTACGAATTCATTAAAACAGAAAAATAGATTAAAAAAAAAATACAAAAGATCCGTAAAACTTTCTCAAGGCAAACAAACCATAATAACCATACGGAATTCAACAGTGAATTTTGACAGGAGAATAGATAGAATTAACTCTCAATGAAACACATACCACGTATTGCAGAGAAGATCCACTGGCCAACAATCAAAATCACAACTAATGCAAAGGCTTCCAATGATTTAGTCTCTCTGAGGCCTTTTACCAAACACATGATATGATGCGCAGAAGAAGCAGAGAGGTAGGTCGTATAGGTGACGGAATGCTGTCCATTTCCCCGGGAAAGACTTGGGGCATTTGGTTGCCGTCGTCGTTCATCTATGCCTACATTAATGACAAAATGATGTAATTGCCCTTGCAAAGTCACCTTGAATGATGTGAATGATGTGAAATATGATCTTTGAAAGAATCAAACGGTATAAGGCTAAGAACATACATTGTCAAATGTATACCATTGTTCTTCCGTAAATAAATAAAATATCTAGAGCAGTCGTTTTAATATGTATAATATATATATATATATATATATATATATATATGTGTGTGTATAATAAATGAATTATAATGGGTTGTTTTATTAAATAAAATATGATATGTATGTTTCCTCAAAAAATATATATATAATATGTATGTTTCTTATCCTCATGGGAAACCACCTCCTGTGCTATATAGGTTATTTTTATTTGCTTTTTAAATAAATATCAATATGATTGATTCACTTTTATTCAGTAAATAAAAATAATACCGTTCACTATATAATATAGCAAACCAAAATTTAATAAAATAACAAATAAGTAGATTTTATTATCTTGACTACTCAGTGTATGGCACATAATGGATGTCAGTGTTTCATCTACCAATATAGGTAGTTAAAGAGATAGACAAAATCAGAAGATACTTCCTGTGGAAAGGTCCAGAATTGGGTCCAAAAGACTTTCGCCTAGTTCCATGGAAAATGATATGTAGACCGCATAACATAGGAGGTTAGGGAATTCTGAATCTCCATGAATTTAATAAAGCCCTCCTAAGCAAGTGGTTGTGAAAAATCTATCTGATCAAAAGGGTTGTTGGTCTAAAATCATTCATTCTAACTACTTATATAGAGGAACTCCAAGGCCAATGTTTCACTCACAATCAAGGAACAAATCTTACTTTTGGGCAGGTATTACACCGATTTTACCCTCCTTCAGAATATGTACTTCCCAAATTGTGAAAAATGGGGATTCCACAATATTATGGTATCATAACTGGTCAGAAGGTCGAGCTCCCAAAGACCTTTGGCCTGACCTTTTCAATGATTGCAATTTCCCATGGATAATGATCAAACAATTTGCACAAGACTTTTCCATCTCGCAAGAGATTCTTTCGCATAACAAATCATTTAGAAAGTCTGTCATTTCTATCCTCCATCCCAGATTGTTCTAGCAATTAGGATGATTTGAAAATTTAGAATTTAAAGAATAGCAGAACATTTTATGTTCACTCCTTCAATAAGTTTCTAGTAGATGGTGGAACACGTAGTGCGCTATACCCTCAGTTTTGGAAAACGGAATCCCCAAGCAAAATTTCTCTTTTCAGTTAGCCTGCAAGCAATGATAGAATCCTAACCCTTACAAATTTAGTTAGAAAAGGTTGTAATACACAAAATGCAACAGACACCTATGTTTTGTATCATAAATACTCACAAACAGCAGATCACCTCCTTCTTAGGTGTGAATTTGCGGAACGAATCTGGATGTTCTTTGAACAAACCTTAAACTTGCAATCACATTATCATTCCCTTTTAGAAGTTTGGACTTCTTGGATTCCATCCATAGATATTCAACATCGAGCATTGTGGGACCTTCTTTCCAGAGCAATTTGCTGGAAAATTTGGCTTGAGAGAAACAATCGTATTTTTAATTCTCAAGTTCTGCCTATGTTTTCTATTATTGCCAAAACGATTCATATGATTCTTGCCTGGATTTCTGCAACTAGGGACCCACAACATCAACATATTTCCTTGGATTTAGTCCAAAAGCTCAAGCGCTTCCTAAACTTCTTGAGCGCAGGACCAGCTGAGCAGAGAGCCAACATCGAACAACCACCTCGGGAGTGATCCACCCCCACCTTTTGCCTCCTGTCAGTAGAACACGACCTTTGTTACCTTCTGGCGACTTTCGTCTCTTCAGCTGTGTTGTTTATCTTCTTTTTGCTTCTCCTGTTTTTTGAGTGTTAGAAGTGCATCAACCCTGATGATGGCCTTCTAACTTGTTTAGTTTTGGGTTTGTCTTTTCTTGTTGGCATTCTGTTGTCTGTTTCTTTCCTACTTATTTCTCTTGTTCCTTTCTTACTTAATAAATTATGGTTTATCCACTTTCTCTAAAAAAAAGGAAATTAAGGATTATTAAGTTCATTTAATTTTGTATCTCTTTGAAGGCATTAGTTTATCCACTTTGAATTGCTCACTTGGTTACCTCCCCTTTACCTATTTTGTGTGCCCATTTCTAGAAGATGCCCTCATCTATAAGACTAGGTTTATCCTTATTATTAAGTCTCAACTATTCTTGTAAAAATCTAGATTACTATCCCTCAACTGGACACCCTCCCTAACTTGATTCTATCCTCAATTCCCACTTACTAGCTATTTGTTTTCAAGCTTCCAAAATGGGTCATCCACATAATTGACCTGGTTTAGAGGGTTCCTCTAGCGTGAGCACCAAACATAACTAACCTAGGTTGTTGCCTTGTTAACTGGACCTAAAAGATTTCAACAATGTCTTTTTTGGTAAATTGTAGTGGAAGATCATGAACAACAAGAGTAAATTTTTTTAGTAGGTCATGAAACTATGCTTTTTTTTTCATTTGGGTGTCAACTGTAATTTCAATCAAAATGATTACTTAACTTTGATTTTGTTTAACCAGCAGGTCACCCACACAAATTAAGCCTTTATATATTAATGTGGAGGCCAGAATTTCTCAATCATTATGTGCTAGATAAGATGATATGGTTTACATTGGTGACTTAGATATGTTGATTGAGAAATCTCAACCTCCACATCAACAAATATAAGCCAAAATTGTTTGGGTGATTTTCTTGTGAAATAGAATCAAACTTGAATAACCGTTTTGATTCAAATTAAAGTTTGGACACTCAAATGAAAAAAAAGGCATAGTTTGGTGACCTACCAAAAAATATACTCTGAACAGCAACTTGTAATGTGGGATTCCTATCATCAAATTAAACTAGGTCCCTTTTCTAGAATGGGATTCAAAGCTATCTCCCAACCTTCCATTCTTATGTCTCCATGATCATTAAGGACGGCTCCTCCATACTATTATGGCACAATCGCTCGATAAATGGATGCGCACCCAATGATATCTAGCCTAAGAATTTTTTATCCTCTTACCTCTCTCCGTAGGCACTATTTGGGACCTTCTCCCTTTGCTCTACCTTGCATTTCTGACCTTGTGTGATCCTCTAGTTTTCTTAGTCTACTAGAGGGATAATGGCTCTACCTTGGGCGAGGGTGATTCGAAATCCTGGAGCATAGCCTCCAATGATATGTTCTCAGTCAAATCCTTCAAATGCTTCCTTAATGATAGTGGATTACGATGCTATGAAACACCTATAATTAATTTGGAAAGGTATTTACCCCTAGAAAGTCAATATTATCAACTGGTTAGCCTGAAATAACAATATTCTCACTCTTAATAATCTTGCTATCAAGAGACCTAACAGACTATCACCCGCTTCCTGCGTGCTTTACAACTCTTGGATTAAAACCATCAACCATCTCTTTTTCACCACCCTTTCATTACCTATATATAGAACTATTTTAATCACATATTTGATCTTTCTCAATTTTCAGTGTCCTTGGGTGACTTATGAGACTCTCGGAGGAACAACCTTGATCCTTCAATTACGGACACTTGGATCCTCTTAACCCAAACCATATAGAACATTTAACTCAAACAAAATGATCTCATGTTCAATTCTAATTTGCTTCTAGCAATTTTGACTATTATTAAAATTATTCATACGTTTCTACACTTGGTTTTTGTAGTTCCTGAGGAAAAAGGAACTAAGCTTGATGGCTCGATGTGCACATTTAATACAAAGTATTGAGTTCTTGGGGTCCCATACTAGTGACCTTAAGGATCTTCCTTATAATCTCTCTACCTAACTGTGCTACCTAGATGGACGGCACCGTCCCCCAAGAAATCATATATCTCCTTCTACCTGTTTTTTTCTTCTGTTTTCTCTCTTATTCTTTAATTGGCACTACTTCCAGTGGATGTTATACCTTTAACTTTCCCCTTTTTCTCTATTATCTCCTGGACCTTTTTTTATTTTTTTAATA